>NW_027167470.1:395105-545056 GCF_013368605.1 Nyctibius grandis
GGGTCCCCATTGGGGTTAGTGGGTTCCTGGTGCCCCCAGGACCGTGGGGGTGCTCCTGGGGGACCGTGGGGGTGCTCCTGGGGGGGGGTGCCTTGGCCACCCGTGTCCTGTGGGCTACCACCTCCAAAGCCACCAGCAGTGCCCGGGTGGTCGCCAGCAGCCCCTGGCATGCCACATCCTCCTGTTTCTCCGCCTCTGCCAGGTGGCCGGGGTGACGCCGGCGGTGGCCCCCACGTGGCCGCGGTCCTGCAGGCGTCCCTCAGGTGCTCGTAGTGTCCCCTGCCAGCGTGGTCCAAGTGGGCCTCCACCGAGGCCACCCCCTCCCGCCACTCGCGGTGACAGGCCGCCACGGTAGCCCAGGAATCCCCCGTGGTGGCCCTGGGACAACGGAATCCCCCGTGGGCCCGGGGGTGGCCCTAGTAGTGGCCCTCTGTGGTGGCCCTGGTGGCCCCAGCAGTGGCCAGGGCACGTCGGAGGCGGGTGGCCATCACCGTGATCGTGCTCCATGGCCCGGCGGATGCTGGCAACGAGGGTCCACCAGCCCGGCCCGCAGCGAGCCCGCTGGCCTGGCCAGGGGGACGTCCCCTGGGGTGGTCCCCAGCTCACCCAGGATGGCCACCATGGTCACCAGTGGCTCCAGCAGCTCTGGGGACACCTGGGGACAAGGACATGGCCAGTGGCAGGGTCCCCCATGTCCCCTGTCCCTTCCTCAGGGTTCCCCGTGTCCCTTGTCCCCTCCCTGGAGTTCTCTCTGACCTTTGTCCCATCGGGGGTCTCCTGACGTCACCCTGGGGTCCCCCATGTCCCTCGTCCCCTCCTCGAGGACCCCCCATGTCCCTTGTCCCCTCCGGAGTCCCCTGATGCCACCCTGGGGTCCCCCCATGGCCCTTGTCGCCTCCGGAGTCCCCTGCCACCCCCTTCCCTGTCCCTACCACCCCATGTCCCCTCTGTCACCCTCGTCCCCTCTGCCACTGCCCTGTCCCCCTGTCACCGTCCCCTCTGTCACTCTGCCACCCCCCTGCCACCCCATCCCTGTCCCCCTGCCACCCCTGTCCCCTCTGCCACCCCCCTGCCACCCCATCCCCTGTCCCCTGCCACCCCTGTCTCCTCTGCCACCCCCCTTTGCCACCCCGTCCCCACCGTCCCTGTGTCCCCTCTGCCACCCACATCCCCTCTGCCACTGCCCTGTCCCCACTGTCCCCATCCCCTCTGTCATCCCCATCACCCCGTCCCCTGTCCCCCTGCCACCCCATCACGCTCCTGCCACCCCATTCCTTGTCCCCACCCTCCTTGTGTCCCCTCTGCCACCCCCCTGCCACCCCCGCCCCCCCCACCCCATTCCCTGTCCCCACCGTCTCTGTGTCCCCTCTGCCACCCCCGTCCCCTCTGCCACTGCCCTGTCCCCTCTGTCACACCCCTGCCACCCCTTCCTGCCCCCCCCCGCCATCTCGCCCAGATTTGTCCCACCTCGGAGGGGACGATGGCTCCGGTGGCCTCAGAGGTCTCCATAGGTGGAGACACGGCGGTGGGGACACGGTGGTGGGGACACGGTGGGGACACGGGCGGGGCCGGGACATGGCGAGGTCCGCTCCCGGGCCTGGGCCAGGCGGGGGCTGGATGAGGGGATGCTGCCAGCGGGGCCACCGCCAGCGGGGACGTCACCTGCCCCGTGACCCCGCTACGGCCACCCACCCCCTCCTCTGTGTCCTCCCCCTTGTCCCCAAGGGGACCCCATGGCCACCAGTGTCCCCAACAGGACCCCATGGCCCACAATGTCCCGTCCCCCTCCCGATGTCCCCACCACAGCCACTCACAGCCTTCCGTGTCCCCCGATGTCCCCAATGCAGCCCTGTGCTGCCTGATGTCCCCCCCCGATGTCCCCAATCATGTCCCAGCACAGCCACCCACTGTCCTCAGTGTCCCCCCAATGTCCCCCTGTGATGTCACAAAGTCCCCACAGCCCCTGATGTCCCCCCCCTGTCCCCAACACAGCCCCATGTCCCCCCCTCAATGTCCCGAGTGGGGCCCCAACACGGCCACCCGCAACCTTCAGCGTCCCCCCCATGTCCCCTGATGTCCCCAACGTGTCCCCAAGTGCTGGCTCTGGCACATCCCCAACGTGTCCCCAGCGCTGGCCCTGATGATGTCCCCAGTGTGTCCCCAGTGCTGGGGCCAAGGTGGCCTCAGAGATGTCCCCAACACAGCCCCAGTGATGTCCCCAGTGTGGCAGCAGCTTGTCCCCAGTGTGTCCCCAGTGCTGGCCCCCAGCATGTCCCCAACATGGCCCCAGTGCTGGCCCCAGTGCTGGCCCCTGCTGATGGCCCTGCTGTGTCCTCACCATGTCCCCCACGGCTTGGGGACATCCAGCCAGGTGCCCTTGGGGACACTGGGGACAGTCCTGAGCCCTCTGACAGGGACGGCTTGGGGACATCCCCCCTCCCGGTGTCCTCGGAACGGGGTGGGGGTGTCCCCTTCCCCCGGTGTCCCCATGTCCCCACCATGTCCGCAACCGCCAGTGACAGGTCGGGGGCTCGGCATGTCCCTGAGGTTTATTGAGGGGACAGGGGACAGTGTCACCAACCCGTCCCTGGTGTCCTTGGGCCACGAAGGGGACATCTCCGAAGTCCCCACGTGGGACAAGAGACATCCTGGTGGCCCTGATGTCCCCAGGAGGAGGGACATCCAGGTGTCCTCAGGTAGGACAGGGGACATCCCAGTGTCCCCAGGATGGAGAAGGGACATCGGGGTGTCCCCAGGACAAGGAGGACCCTCCTGGTGTCCCTAGATGGGACAGGGGACATCGGGGTGTCCCCAGGATGAGAAGGACACTCCTGGTGTCCCGGTCCCTACTCGTCCCCTGGCAGAGCCCCCAGCGCCCGGGCCAACCTCTGCGTCCCCTCCTCGTCCCCCATCGCTGTCCCCAAGGACACCACGGCGTCCCCAAGGGCCCGGGCGGTGGCAGGGAAACCCCGGGCCGACTCCAGGTCCTGGGTGACAGCGTCCAGCAGGGCCCTCAGGTGACCGACGACCTCCTCCAGCGTCCCCAGGGTGACGTTGGCGGCGGCGACGGCCTCGGTGGCCTCGGTGGCCTCAGCGGTGGCAGCGGCGGTTCGGGCCAGGCGGCGGTAGCAGTGACCGTGGTGACGCTGGTGGCCGGCGGCGGTGGCCAAGTGGCGCGTGGATGTCCCCGCGCCCCACAGGGCCACCTGGCACACGAGGGCGACGGTGGCCAGGCAGGGGACGAGGCGACTCTCCTGGGTCACCCCCAGCGCCGCCCGCACCGCGTCCGGGGACACTGCGGGGACACCGGGGGCACAGGGACTTCACCGGGGGGCCTCGGCCCCTCCCAGTGTCCCCAGTCCCATCCCAGTGTCCCCAGTCCCCTCCCCGTGTCCCCCATCCCAGTGTCCCCATCCCCATCCTGGTGTCCCCATCCCAGTGTCTCCCATCCCAGTGTCCCCAGTCCCCTCCCAGTGTCCCTGTCCCCTCCTAGTGTCCCAGTCCCCTCCTGGTGTCCCCTTCCAGTCTTGTCCCAGTGTACCCAGTCCCATCCCAGTGTCCCCAGTCTTGTCCCAGTGTCCCCTGTCCCCTCACAGTGTCCCCCATCCCAGTGTCCCCAGTCCCTTCCAACTGTCCCCAGTCTTGTCCCAGTGTCCCCAGTCCCCTCACGGTGTCCCCGTCCCCTCCCAGTGTCCCCTCCCAGTCTTGTCCCAGTGTCCCCAGTCCCATCCCAGTGTCCCCAGTCTTGTCCCCGTGTCCCCAGTCCCCTCCCGGTGTCTCCCATCCCAGTGACCCCAGTCCCTTCCCACTGTCCCCAGTCTTGTCCCAGTGTCCCCAGTCCCCTCCCAGTGTCCCCGTCCCCTCCTGGTGTCCCCTTCCAGTCTTGTCCCAGTGTCCCCAGTCCCATCCCACTGTCCCCAGTCTTGTCCCAGTGTCCCCAGTCCCATCCCACTGTCCCCCATCCCAGTGTCCCCAGTCCCATCCCACTGTCCCTGTCCCCTCCCGGTGTCCCACATCCCAGTGTCCCCAGTCCCCTCCCAGTGTCCCCATCCCCTCCCGGTGTCCCCCATCCCAGTGTCCCCAGTCCCCTCCCAGTGTACCCCATCCCAGTGTCCCCAGTCCCATCTCAGTGTCCCCAGTCCCCTCCCAGTGTCCCAGTCCCCTCCTGGTGTCCCCTTCCAGTCTTGTCCCAGTGTCCCCAGTCCCATCCCACTGTCCCCAGTCTTGTCCCAGTGTCCCCAGTCCCATCCCACTGTCCCCCATCCCAGTGTCCCCAGTCCCATCCCACTGTCCCTGTCCCCTCCCGGTGTCCCCCATCTCAGTGTCCCCAGTCCCCTCCCAGTGTACCCCATCCCAGTGTCCCCAGTTCCATCTCAGTGTCCCCAGTCCCCTCCCAGTGTCCCCGTCCCCTCCTGGTGTCCCCTCCCAGTCTTGTCCCAGTGTCCCCAGTCCACTCCCAGTGTCCCTGTCCCCTCCTGGTGTCCCCTTCCAGTCTTGTCCCAGTGTCCCCAGTCCCATCCCACTGTCCCCGTCCCCTCCTGGGGTCCCCCATCCCAGTGTCCCCAGTCCCCTCCCAGTGTCCCCATCCCCTCCCGGTGTCCCCCATCCCAGTGTCCCCAGTCCCCTCCCAGTGTACCCCATCCCAGTGTCCCCAGTCCCATCTCAGTGTCCCCAGTCCCCTCCCAGTGTCCCCGTCCCCTCCTGGTGTCCCCTCCCAGTCTTGTCCCAGTGTCCCCAGTCCACTCCCAGTGTCCCTGTCCCCTCCTGGTGTCCCCTTCCAGTCTTGTCCCAGTGTCCCCAGTCCCATCCCACTGTCCCCGTCCCCTCCTGGGGTCCCCCATCTCAGTGTCCCCATCCCCTCCCTGTGTCCCCAGTCTTGTCCCAGTGTCCCCATCCCCTCCTGATGTCCCCCATCCCAGTGTCCCCAGTCCCATCCCAGTATCCCCAGTCTTCTCCCAGTGTCCCAGTCCCCTCCCAGTGTCACCAGGCCCATCCCAGTGTTCCCAGTCTTGTCCCAGTTTCCCCCAGTCCATAGCGATTGAGGCAGGGGAAGCTCTATACTGGTCTACACTGGTCTGTAGAGCATTCTACTGGTCTTTACTGGTTCCTACTGGTCTACAATGGTTCCTACTGGTTCCTACTGGTATAGACTGGTCTGAACTGGTCTGTAGAGCTCCTTACTGGCCCATAAAGCTCCAGACTGGTCTATACTGGTCAGGGCAGGGGAAAGTCTCTACTCGCCTGAACAGCTCCTTACTGGTCCATACTGGTCCATACTGGTCTGTAGGGTTCTCTACTGGCATTTCTGATCCAAATGACTCCATAGGGCTCCCTACTAGTCTGAACTGGTTCCTACTGGTCTAAACTGGTTCAAACTGGTCAGGAGAGGGGAAAGTCTCTACTGGTCTGTAGAGCTCCCTTCTGGTTCATACGGGTCCTGACTGGTCTGTAGGGTTCTCTACTGGCATTACTGATCCAAACGGATCTGTAGGGCTCCCTACTGGTCCGAACTGGTCCCTACTGGTCTAAACTGGCTCAAACTGCTCAGGGCACGGGAAAGTCTCTACTGGTCTGTAGAGCTCCCTCCTGGTTCCACTTCCCCACCCAATTACCACATGTCCCGCCCCATTTACCACGTCCCCCTCAATTACCATGTCCCCCCCTATAACCACCATTCCCACCCCCAGCCACTGTTCCCCCCCCCAAACACCCTGTCCCCCCATAACCACTGTCCCCCCCCAGGCCCAGGCCCCCCTGCAGGCCCTGGAGGGGGAGGCCATGGCCCAGGAGCGGGCGCTGGCGCAGGGGAAGCAGCGGCTGCACGCGCTGGAGATGGAGCTGCAGGAGCTCCAGGTGTCCCCAACGCCCCCCGTGAGCTGGGCTCGGCCCCTTTATCGTAGAAGCAGCAAAAACTATTCCCAGTGCAGCGTTCCCCAGCGACCCCGCTGCCCCCCAGGGAAAGCACAGCTGTGTGCAGGCCGAGGGGCTGCCACCCCCCCAGTCCCACGTGGGCCGCGAGCGCCGCGGCGACGGCCGCTACGAGTCCAGCTTCGACCGCCTGTTCCCCCCGGACGCCTCCCAGCAGGACGTGCTCGAGGAGGTCGCGCTGCTCCTGCAGGTGGGGGGCCCCCAAACCCCCCTGAACTCCCAAACCCCCCCTTTGAACCCCCAAATCTCCTCCTTATACCCCAAAACCCCCCTTGAACCCCCAAATCTCCCCCCTTTGAGTCCCCAAATGCCCCCTGAGAGCCTCCAAATCCCCCCAAATCTCCTCATTGACCCCCAAATCGCCCCAAACTCCCCAAATCGCCCTCCTGACCCCCCAGATTGCCCAGGTAAGGGGTGAGAGGGGGGAGGGTGTAACCCCAAACTAAGGGGGGGAGGGAGGAGGCTGTAGGGAGAGCCTGAGGGAATGGGGGGGGGGGGAGTTCATCCTGGGGGCACCCCAAAAATGTGGAGAGGACACCAAGAAATAGGGGTGCTGAATGGGGGGGATCCCCAAAATTAATGGGGGGGGGAGTTACTCACTGTCCAGGTCCCCACAACAGCAATAACACTGCTGCTGATTGGCCGGGTGGGGGGGTCCCACTCGAGGCCCTTGAGCTGCTATGGGAGGACGGATTTCACGCGGAACATCGCTCTGGCGTGGGGGCCCTTCTTGAGAGTCCCCCCCTTTGTGGGGGGGGGAAATGGGGGTCCCTGTACCCCCCATAACCACTCTCCCCCTGCAGGTGCAGCGGGTGCAGCCCCAGGCCCACCTGCAGGCAGAAGCCACGGCACAGGAGCGGGCGCAGGCGCAGGGGGAGCAGCGGCGCCTGCACAACTTGCTGCAGGAGATCAAGGTCTCCCCAGCCACCCCCCGAGTCCCCAACCACCCCCCCACGTCCCCCGGACTCCCCTTTCACGTCCCCTTTTTGAGAGCCCCCCCTTACTGGGGGGGGGGAAATAAATGGCCGTGCAAAAGGCGAGTGCCCTCATGTCCCCAACACCCCCCATGTTCCCCTGGGCCCCCGCCCCATGTCCCCAACTCCCCCCTGCTGTGTCCCCAACCCCCCTCTCCATGTCCCCCCCACAGGTGCCCCCCCGCCTCCAAACACCCCCTTTGTGATCTCGGGGACCGAGTGACCGACCTGCAGGCGGCGCTGGGGGGGTGCCGGGATTGGGGGCTTGAGGCCGAAAACCGCCACCTCCGGCACCTGGTGGAGACCCTGCGGGGGGACGTGTGGGAGCACGACTGTATGTCCTCCCCCCCCCCAAATATCGGGGTGCCCCCCCAAAAGTGGGGTTTAACACCCCTCAACCCCAGGAGCCTGGAGGCGGAGGCGGCGGCGTGCCGGGAGGAGCGGGGCCGCTGGCGTCGTGAGGCTGAGGGGCTGGCGGCCGAGAAGCGGCGGCTGGAGGCTGAGGGGTGTGCGCAGGAGCTGGCCGCCCGCCTGCAGGACACAGAGGTTATTGGGGAGGGGGATTTGGGGGGGCTCCCCCCTTCCCCCCGCAAAAAAACAAGGGGGGGTCGGGCACCAATTGGGCCGCTTTTGTGCCTAAAAAGGGAGGGGAGAGCTCAGGAGCCCACGGTGGGGGCTGGGGTTTGCCCCCCCATCATGACGGGGGACAATTTTGCCCCCACCCCCCAGGGCTGTTTTCTGCCCTCCATCTTGACAGCAGTTGATTTTCTGGGGTTGGGGTGTAATAATGGGGGGGGTTAAATTTGGGGGGGGGTTAAATTATGAGGGGGGTGTCCCCTCACCGTGGCCACATTTCTCGCAGCGAACCAAAAGGTTTTCGGGGTTCAGGGCTCGGCCGGAGCAGACGCAGCAGGATTGATCCTCGCCCGGCACCGCGGCTGTATCGGGGTGTAATTAATTAATTAAGAGGGGTAACTAATTAAGGGGGGGCTGATTAATTAACAATTAATTAGTAATTAATGAATTACCTGGGCTGATGTCTTTCCTAAGGACGAGGAATTGGGAATTATCCTCGAATTGCACCAGGCAGCCCCGACGCCCCGCGTCCACCTTGGGGGGGGAACCTCAAAAAAAGGAATTGGGGTGAAGTAAAGGGGGGGGTGGGAAATGGGGGTTTTGGGGGGCAGTTGGGGGGGGGTCCCCACCTTTTTAATGGTGCCCAGGTAAAGGAGCCCGTTGGTCCAGTGCGCCAGGACGTCCTGACCCTCCCAAAATTGGAGGGGGGAGGGAGGGGCAGCTTGGGGGGCCCCCATGTCACTCGCCATCACATCCTGGGGGCCTGGAGGGGGGGTGTGGGATCTAGGGGACCCCCCCATGCCCCAAAGCTGGACACCCCACACACATTGTAATGGGATGGGGAGGGCAGGATTTGGGAGGGAGGGATTTGGGGGGGCCTCCTCAAGGAATGGGGCTGGGGGGGTGTCCCAGGTTGAGGGGGCTCATGCAAGGAGGGGGGTGTCCCAGTTTGGGGGGAGGGTCCCAGTTTGGGTGGTGCTGGACCAGGGGGTTCATGCAGGGTACGGGGGGGGCAAGATGTGGGGGCAAAAGCGAGGGCTGCGATTGGTTGAGGCTCGGCCAATCCGCGTGCGGCGCTCAGCGGTTTAAAGGTGCCTGGGGCAGAGAGCGGTGGCGGCGGTTTGTCCGGTTGCTGCGGGCGCGGCCCCGAGCGGTGACATGGAGACGGCCGGTGGCTCCGAGCGGGACCCCGACCGGGACCCCGACTCCGGCCCCGACTCCGGCCCCGGCCCCAGCCCCGGCCCCGGCCCCTGTGGCCTCGACTCCGGCCCCAGCCCCGACCCCGACTCCGGCCCCGATCCCCCCGGCCCCGGCGGCCCCAGCCCGGAGGCGGCGGCTTTGCCGGAGCAGGAGCAGGAGCAGGTGAGGCGGGGGGGACCCCGGAGCCCCCAGTGGGTCCCCGGAGCCCCGGCGCGGCCTCAGCTCCGTTCTCCCACCACAGGAACGGGCCCGACCCGGCCCCGCCGCCCCAGCCCGACCCGACGTCTCAGCGGGCACAGCAGGTACGTTATAACCAGGGGGGTTATACCGGGGGGTGGGGGGAATGCTACCGGGGTGC
The DNA here is from genome assembly GCF_013368605.1 of Nyctibius grandis. Taxonomy (NCBI): domain Eukaryota; kingdom Metazoa; phylum Chordata; class Aves; order Nyctibiiformes; family Nyctibiidae; genus Nyctibius; species Nyctibius grandis. Next base: position 404,142 of record NW_027167470.1, read on the forward strand.
GGGGTGGGGTTACCGGGGCGCCCGTTCCCTGGTAAATCACACCCCCCCCCATCCCTCCAGCAGCGCCCGGGGGCGGTGAGTGACAGGGGACACCCCCTGCCGCGTCCCCTAGTGCTCCCCAACCCCCCCCTTGTCCCCAGCCCCCCCCCATGTCGCCAAGGTCCCCCCTGCCATGTCTCCCGTGTCCCCGTGGTGTCCCCGGCTCCCCCCTCGGTGTCCCCCAGGCCCTCCCTTGCCGTGTCCCCATGTCCCAACTGCCCCCGTGGTGTCCCCAACAACCCCTCGTGTCCCCTGGGCCCCCCTCCTATGTCCCAAACACAACCCCCATGTCCCCTACTCCCCCTTTATCTCCCCTAGGTCCCCTCCCTCATGTCCCCAACCCCCCTCTCCATGTCCCCCCCCACAGGTGCCCCCCCCGCCTCCAAATGCCCCCCTGGGGACCTCAGGGGCCAAGTGACCGACCTGCAGGCGGAGCTCAGGGAGTGCCGGGAGCAGAATCGGGTGCTTGAGGCCCAAAACCGCGACCTCCGGCACCTGGTGGAGACCCTGCGGTGGGAGCGCGAGGCCTCTGAGAGCGACCTAGCCCTGCGCCTGCAGTGAGTGTGTGCCCCCCTCCCAAATATCGGGGTGCCCCCAAAAGTGGGGTTTAACCCCCCCCAACCCCAGGAGCCTGGAGGAGGAGCGGGACCGCTGGCGGCGCAAGGCCGAGGGGCTGGCGGACAAGAACCTGTGGCTGGAGGCAGTGCGGGTCAAGCAGGCACTGGGGGAGGCTGAGGGGCGCGTGTGGGGGCTGGCTGCCTGCAGGACAGAGTGGTATGTTATTGGGGGGGGCATTTGGGGGGAGCTCCCCCCTTCCCCCCGCAAAACAAGGGGGGGTCGGGCACCAATTTGGCCGCTTTTGCGCCCAAAAAGTGAGGGGGGAGCTCAGGAGTCCACGGTGGGGGCTGGGGTTTGCCCCCCCACCGTGACAGGGGCTGATTTCCCACCCCCGAGGGCTGATTTTTGCCCCCCAAACCCTGACAGGGACTGGTTTCCTGTGCCTCCAGGGCCATATTTTGCCCCCCCTGCCCTCCCCCAATGATGGGGGCCACTTCTCCACCCCTCCAGGGCTGTTTTCTCCCAATTACCCCCCCCCTCCCATAACCACCCTGTCCCCCCCCATAACCACCCTGTCCCCCCCATTACCGCCCCCCCCAGGCGTTGCTGGCCAAGGAGGAGGCGCTGGCACAGGTGGAGCAGCAGCTGCATGCACTGGAGATGGAGCACCCCCCCCGCTCAACACGCTGCTCAACGTGATGCAGAAGCTCCAGGTGTCCCCAACGCCTCCCCTGTCCAACAACCCCCATGTCCCCTGGGCCCCCTCCCCATGTCCCCAACACCCCCTGCAGTGCCCCGAACCAACCCCCTCCCATGGGTTTTGGGCCCCCTTCCCATGTCCCCAGCACCCCACCATGTCCCCAACCACCTCTGTGGTGAGCTCAGTGCCCCCATGGTGTCCCCAACAGCCCCCCGTGTCCTCTGGTCCCCCCCATCCCACGTCCCCAACAACCCCCCTGGGGCCCCCCATCATGTCCCCAATGCCCCCCATGTCCCCAACAACCCCCATGTTCCCTGGGACGCTCGGCTGCCTCTCTGTGCCTTCAACCCCCCCATGGTGTCCCCAATAGCCCTATGGTGTCCCCAACCACCCCCCTTGCCGCCCCCTCCCCAGGGCACCATCTGGGTGTTCTGCCCCACGCAGCCGGTGCTGCCGCAGGAGCGGGGCCGGCAGCGGAGGCCGGGGCCCCTCCACTTCCCCCCCCCGCCAACGAGAAGAGCCTCGTGCTGTCCCTGCCCGAGGAGGTGAGGGGTGGCCCGGGGTTGGGGGGACCCCACTTAATATAGGGGTTTTGGGGTGATTCCCCTTGATGTAGGGGATTTGGGGGCCAAAGTTGGGTTTTTGGAGGGGCAAAGTTGGGTTTTTGGGGCCCCCCCAACCCTCCTGCCTGTCCCCCGTGGGCCGCCAGCACCGCGGTGACGTCTGCTCTGATTTCAGCTTCAACTACCTGTTCCCCCCGGACGCCTCCCAGCAGGACGTGGTGGAGGAGGTTGCGCTGCTCCTGCGGGTGGGGAGCCCCCAAACCTCCCCTGAACCCCCAAATGCCCCCTGAACCCCCCAAATCCCCCTTTGAACCCCCTTCTGCACGTACAGAAGCAAATATGTTATAACAAGGGGCTTGTTTGGTAATAAACAGCTTCTGCTGGATTCACGTGGGATCATGTGCTGAGTCCTTTTCTCCACAACCCTTCATCTCCTCCCAGCATCCCTCCTCTACTGGTCCCCGTATGCCCCCAGAACTGGTCCTGTTACCAGAAAATAGTACCCAAGAAAACTCTCTAACCCCAATGACAGCTGAGAAGCCGACACTGGTTTATTGCAGCGCTGGGTGCACGGGGGATCTCTCCTCCTCGCATGCACACCCAGGGACAAAAGCTTGCTCCTTATATACATAATTCCAAGAAAAGCCCACCCCTTCCAAAAAAAAAAATTTATGCATAACACGGTCTGTGCTGCATTAGGTAATGTCTTTACACACACGTACTAAATTGGGGAAGGGGTCTGGGGTGGGCTCTGGGGGTCACAATCCCCCTTTAATTGTGCTTGTGCACAAGCGTGGTCGAGGCCTTCTTGTTTTGGACTTCTCTCTCCTCTGACACAAGAGTTTATGAATCAAGTTAATTTAGACATCACAAAGTTCTCTACACTTTTGTCTTTTGGCCCTTTTACAATTAGCAGAGACCTTTGTTTTTCTAAGACTAAGCGTAAACAGCATGAATCATTGTCTACTAGAACCTTGTTATCAATCCCATAAACAAACACTATCTACAAAACATGTAGTTTGCTTCAGAACCTATTGTTATTCTCTATTATTCTAGCTAAAAGGAAAATTATTGACGGGAACGTTTGTTCTGTGTAAAGGTAACACAGAGCAGGTTTTTAGAGCCTGCTCTGAGGCCTGCTCTGAGGCCTGCTCTGAGACCTGCTCCGAGGCCTGCTCTTGCTAACCCGTTGCTAAACCTGAGGCCTACTCTTGCTAAACCGTTGCTGAACTGAACCGACTGGTATCAATTCCCCCCTTTGGAAGCAGTTAGATTTATTATCTCACTACTTCCATATACTTTTCTCAATGATTCTCTTAACACAACCCACGCAGATCCCTAGAATAACTATAATCACAACTACATACACTATTCCCTCTAACAATGCGGCTAACCATCCTTTTAGAGACAATCCACCTAATTCTTGCAGGATTTTGTTGAGCCAACTCTTTTCTGCTGCATCCCTGATTGCCCTGCTGTCTTCTGCTACTCTCTTCCCTTTATCCAATTGCTCTTGCAGGTTATCGGTGATGTTTGGGATGTGGATGTAGCAGTGCTCTTTGTCTAACTTAAGGTATCCACACACTCCTTGTTCTTTGACTAACAGCAAGTCTAAGGCCAGTCTATTGTGCAGAGTCATTTTAGTATTGGCTTGGATCTGTTAACAATCTGGAATCCCTTTTGAGTGGCTCTTGATAAAGATTCTACTTGCCACGTTAGATTTTCTATTAGCATCCGATTTTCTAAAGCCATCAGTCCTGGTAAAAGGAACCTTTGAAGTCCCCATTCAAGTTGTGACCCCAGGGGACAGGCTGAGTGGCTGAAGGAGGAATTGGGCTGTTACACCAGTAAGATTGTTCATTCTACCAAACCCTTGTATCAGAGTTAGAATTAAGTTCTCATCTATGACTGTATTGGCCTCTCCACCTGTATCAATTTCTGCATTTCCGAACATCACTGCAAGGGAGAGAACCCAGAACCTTGTGATCCCCGGGTTAGTCTTAAACGTAAAGGTCCCTCTTGTTTTACAGTCCGTTCTGGTGACGCGGCTGGTTTGATCCTGCTGTGATGTACCCACGGAGTGACTCCCTCGAGCTTGACAGCTGTGTAGGTGGTGAGCAACATCTGGAAAGGTCCTTTCCACTTCTCTTTTAGCGGTTCACCTGCCCATGTCCTCAGGTACACCCAGTCTCCAGGTTGGTATTGATGCACAGGCACCTCCAGGGATAGTGGTGCGCTCACAGTGATGTACCTGTGGAGAGAGGACAAAACCTTTCCTAGAGACCAACATATTCTTTCGGATGTTTCCCCATGATCTCAGGATTAACTCCTGTTTCTGTCACCTGATAGGGTTTACCATAAATGATTTCAAAAGGACTAACCTTTTCTTTAGTTTTAGGATTCGTAGCAAAACTGAGGGTAAAGCACCCAACCATTTTATCTGAGCCTCTTGGCAAATTTTTACTCGTCTGTTTATTTAAGCTTTGATTCATTTTTATTTTTTTTTTTACTTTTGCACTTGATTGAGGTCTCCATGTGGTATGGAGGTCCCATTTTACCCCTAACACTTCAGGTAAATTTTGAACAGCCTCTGCTATAAAGTGTGGGCCCCTGTGTGAAGATAGTCCTAGAGGTGTCCCAAATCTCAGTATTATTTGCTTAGGTAATATTTTTGTTACTTCTCTTGCCTTCTTGGTGCGACAAGGGAAAGCTTCATGCCAGCCTGTGAAAGTGTCTGTCATTACTAAAAGATACCGATACCCATTTTGCCGCAGTAATTCGGAAAAGTCTATTTGCCAAGAGTCTTCTGGATTGTTTCTTCTCTCTGTTGCTCCTGATAAAGGTCTCTGCTCGGAGGCGTGTTGGCCATCCCTTACTGACACTGTCTTATTGTTTTGAAAAGTATCCCACAGGTCTTTTCCATGATGCCAGTCTCTGGGCCAACACTCCCACAGCAATACGCAGTCTTTCATGTACAAATCAAATGGTTTTTCTAAGTTCGGGAGGCCCAGAGCTGGAGCACTCATTAAAGTCTGGTTTAGTTTTACAAATGCACCTCTGGGTGCAAACAAGGAGGTTTCCTTGCCCTTGCACAGCTTCATATAAGGGTTTGGCGATGAGTCCAAAATTCATTATCCACAGGCAACACCATCCGGCCATCCCGAGAAATGCTCTAAGCTCTTGTTTCAGTTGCTTTCATCTTACCAGTCCAGCGTCTGGTTTTGACTGGATGGTTACTGGTTGTGCCGCTCGGGATCGTCCCGGTGTTCCTGGAGCCCATACGAGAGGTGTCACAGCTCCTTCTGGTATCTCCTGTAACTCGGCTGCCTTCTGTAATATAAAAACTTGGGCATCCAAAGCTTTATTTTCAGGGATATGGTTTGGGATTTTGCCTTTTGTAAAGGTAATTTGTGCATTCAATTTACTCAGCATTTCTCACCCTAACAGCGGCATGGGGCAATCTGGGATGTAGAGAAATTGATGGGTTGACACCCTTTTTTTCCCAATTCCAAATTTTAAAGGCTGGAAAAACGACCGATCTTCTTTCTGCCCCGTGGCACCAATAATTGGCACGCTTTGATCACTCAAATTACCCTTGCATGTATTTAATACGGAATAGATAGTTCCCACATCTACTAAAAATTTTACTTTCTCATTTTCCACCTGACTATAACCAGGGGTTCTGTTGGGGAGGGTTTCGATCCTTCCCCTGCTCCTCCCCACTCTGAATCTAAACCCATCACGTTAGCAGCTTTCCTCGGCATCTCCCCAAGGCCTCGCCGGCCTGATTGCGGACACTCCTTTTTCCAGGACACTGATTTTTTTCTAACTGCTTTCCAGCCCCTGGTACTTTATCGGAAGATTTTTCTTCCCTTTGGCCTCCCCCGATAACTCCGTTCTCTAACCCTATTATTTTCCTGGGCTGTAGCTGCTGCCAGTTGCTGGTTGTTTTTAAACACTTTCTTTCTCTTTCTTTTTCTTTCTTTCTTTCTTTCTTTCTCTCTTTCTCTCTTTCTCTCTTTCTCTCTTTCTCTCTTTCTCTCTTTCTCTCTTTCTCTCTTTCTTCCTCTACCTTTTCTCTGTGGTTACACACTTTCCAGACATTCTCTAACATTTTGTCCAGCGAGCGGGCATCTGCCCCCTCTATTTTCTGCAGTTTCCATTTTATATCTGCACTAGACTGTCCCATAAAAATGTGTATTAACGAGGCAGCATCTACATCATTCTCTGGGTTCAAACCGGTGTATTTTCCTGCAGCCTCTGTCAGTCTTCCAAGGAAAGAGGAGGAAATAAGTTGTTTTTCCTCGAAAATCACTAAGTTATTCAAAATAATTCGCAAATCTTTCCTCTCTGGATCATGATTTTCAGTTATAGTTTCCATAACCTTCGCTACCCGTTCAGGGTCCTCCCTATGTACACGGACTCCGCCACTGCCCTGGGCAGCCTGTGCCAGCGCTTGACAACCCTTTTGGGGAAGAACTTGTCCCTGATCTCCAATCTAAAGCTCCCCTGGGGCAACTTGAGGCCGTTTCCTCTTGTTCCTTGGGAGAAGAGACCAATCCCCCCCTCGCTACACCCTCCTTTCCAGGCAGTTGTAGAGAGCAAGAAGGTCTCCCCTCAGCCTCCTTTTCTCCAGGCTAAACACCCCCAGGTCCCTCAGCTGCTCCTCAGAAGTTCTCCAGACCCTTCACCAGCTCCGTTGCCCTTCTCTGGACTCGCTCCAGCACCTCAAGATCTTTCTTGTCATGAGGGGCCCAAAACCAAACACAGTATTTGAGGTGCAACACCCATCTGTTCTCCTTCCATCCGCCACCCATCCATCCTCCACTCACCCATCATCCATCAATCTTAGAATCACAGAATCGTTTGGGTTGGGAAGGACCTTTAAGCTCATCGAGTCCAACCGTTAACCCAATGCTGCCAAGGCCACCACTAACCATGTCCCTCAGCACCACATCTACACGGCTTTTGAATCCCTCCAGCGATGGGGACTCCTCCACCCCCCTGGGCAGCCCCTTCCAGTGTCTGATGGCCCTTGCTGAGAAGAAATGCTTCCTGATGGCCAACCTGACCCTCCCCTGGCCAACCTTGACCCTACACCCTCCCTTCAGGCAGTTGTAGACTGCACTAAGGTCACCTCTGAGCCTCCTCTTCTCCAGGCTGAACCCCCCCAGCTCCCTCAGCCGTTCCAGAACTGGTTCCAGCATCCTCCCCTTGATCTCCTCCCAGTATCCCCCCTGAACTGGTCCCAGTAACCCACTCTTTCCCTCCGCTGGTCCCATCAGCCCCACCCCGCCCTTCATCTCCTCGCAGCATCCCTCCTCTACTGGTCCCCGTATGCCCCCTGAACTGGTCCCAGCACCCATTTTTGGCTTGAACTGGTCCCAGCACCCACCCAGACCTGAACTGGTCCCTGTATTCCTGTTGAACTGGTCCCAATATCGAACCTGAACTAGTTCCAGCATCCTCCCCATGATCTCTTCCCAGTATCCCCCCTGAACTGGTCCCAGCACCCATTCTTGGCTTGAACTGGTCCCTGTATCCCCCGTGAACCGGTTCCAGCATCCTCCCCTTGATCTCCTCCCAGTATCCCCCTTGATCTCCTCCCAGTATCCCCCCTGAACTGGTCCCAGCACCCATTCTTGGCTTGAACTGGTCCCTGTATCCCCTGTGAACCGGTTCCAGCATCCTCCCCTTGATCTCCTCCCAGTATCCCCCCTGAACTGGTCCCAGTATCCCCCCTGAACTGCTCCCAGCACCCATTCTTCCCCTCAGCTGGTCCCATCCCCCCCTCCACCCCTCGATATCCCCCCTGAACTGCTCCCCGTATCCCCCTGAACGGGTCTCAACATCCCCCCTATGAACTGGTCCCAGTATCCCCCCTGTACTGGTCCCAGTAACCCCCCTGTACTGGTCCCTACCTGGGCGGGTGCTGCCTGCCCGCTGCCTGCACAGTGTCTGGCAGCGCCTGGGCAGGACCAGGGCGTCTGGTCCCCCCTCCCCCAGCACCCAGACCCCCCCTCCAGCAGGCGGGGGGGCGGCACCAAAGGGTGCTGTGGGGGTGATTGGAGACCCCCATTGCCAAGGTCTGGGGGAACTGGGATCCAGGGGCTGCTGGGGGAACTGGGACCTAGGGGCTACTGGGGGAACTGGGATCTGTGGGGCTACAGAGGGGAACTGGGATCTGTGGGGCTGCTGGGGAAACTGGGATCTGGGGGACTACAGAGGGGAACTGGGATCCAGGGGGCTGCTGAGGAAACTGGGATCTGGGGGCTACTGGGGGAACTGGGATCCAGGGGGCTGCTGGGGAAACTGGGATCTGGGGGCTACTGGGGGAACTGGGATCCAGGGGGCTGCTGGGGGAAGTGGGATCTGGGGGGCTACTGGGGGGGAAGTGGGATTTATATATTATAAGAAATAAATCAAATTTATATATTATATATTATATATTATAAGAAATAAAACCCCACGAGGGGTATAAAATACACATTAATTGAGGGTTTAGAATCAAAAAAAGACCCCAAATCGCTCGGTTTCGAGGGGAAATTGGGCGTTATTTTTATCAGGGTGTGAAATGGTGACGGCTGCGCCGCCCTCCCCCGGAAAATTTAACATTCATGAGGTAAATATTTGCCATTTTCCACCCGAAACGGGAGGGAGGGAGGCGAGGGGTGACCCAAACCCACCGGGATTTCCATTAAATCGTTATTTTAAATTTTATTAATTTGATTTGTAATTTTATTCACTCTTTATTTGAATTTTATTTTACATTTCCCATATCAAACCCCACAGGCCCTACACGACCCCAGCCCCACGCTCCCTATAGGCCCCTGCCCCTATGTGACCCCGGCCCCACGCTCCCTATCGGGCCCTGCCCCCACACCCCCAGCCCCTATAGGGCTGCCCCATAGGCTCACTACAGCCCTCTGCCCTATACATGCCCCCCCCGCCCCGACGCCCCTATATCCCCCCCGGGGGCGGGGCCACTGCCCCTTTAACACCCCGCCCCGGCACGGCCGTACGCGCATGCGGAGCCCCGCCCCCCGCCGGGGCCATTGGCCCATAGCAGCGGCTGCGCCCCGCCCCTCCCACGGAACCGGAAGTGCCCCCCACGGGCGCCGCCATGCTGCCGTACAAGACTCAGCCAATCAACGCGCAGAACCCCCGGCACCGCCTCCCCTGTGGGCGCCGCCATGTCTCCCCAAGGCCACGTGACCAGCAGTAACCGGCGCAGGGAGTTGAGGGTGTCCGCGAAATTCTCTTCTCCAAGGGCGAAATGTTCATGAACATCAACCTGTGGGGGGGGGGTGACATCAGGGGGGTCCCCCCAAACCCCCCAGCCCCCCAAAACCGCCCCCAGCCCCCCAAAACACCCCCCCCCTCACATCTTGGCCGAGCCCCCCACAGGTAGTTCTGCAGCAGGTACGTCAGCTTGCTGTTGCGGTAGGGAATGTGGGGCTCCTGGGGGGGGGCAATTTGGGGGGGCTTTAGGGACCCCCCTCAAATTCAGGGGGTCCCCAAAACTCAGGGGGGTCCCTAAAACCCCCCAAGGCCCCCCCAAAACTCAGGGTGTCCCCCCAAACCCCCCCAGGGCCCCCCCAAACTTTGTTAGAGAGAGCCATGATGAGCAGCCCCAGGGCAGAGGCTGGTGTTGGTGAGGGGGGATTAATTTAGGGGGGGCTTTAAGGACCCCTCCTCAAATCCAGGGGCTCTCCCAAATCAGGGGGGTCCCCAAAACCTGTGCGGGTCCCCCCAAACTCAGGGGGGACTCCAAAACCCCCCAGGGACCCCCCAAACCCCAGGAGTTCCCCCCAAACCTTATTGGAGAGGACCAGGATGAGCAGCCCCAGGGCAGATGTTAAAGAAAATGGGCAGAGTCGGGTCTGGGGGTTTGCTGGTTTTATTGAACAGCTCCGGGTTGGACCCACCACCGCAGCGAGCGGCACCTGGCTCAGATTCACTGTCGGTTTACATAGAAACTAATAAGCAATTACATCACAAACTTCTGATAAAAATCCACTATTTCCATTCCTCTTTCTTCCTTCCTCAGGAGGCCCCAAAAGTCCCTTGTCAGGACTCCACAAAAGTCCATTCTTTTCCAGCTGATCTTTATGTTCTGGTCCCGCTCCGGCTCCGGTCTCACCCCGTCCTTAATGTCCCTGCTGTGGTCAGCGTCCCGCCGTGATCTGGGTCGACCAGACTCTGGTTTCCACCACCAGCGTCTCCTAAGGATTAACCTAAAATAGCTGAAGTCTATTTAGAGCTTTATTTCTATTAATGTTTATTTCTAAGTGTCCCATATTTCTTTTAAGGTAAAGAAAAGGTTAACCATACATCCCCTTTACTAAAACCATCACAAGGTAACACTTCTAGGCCTGCTCCTGCTGAGCTCCTCATTAAGCTTTGATTGATGATTTGTTCAGTCATGGGTCAGGGTTACACAAGGAGCTTTGAGAACAATATTCATGGATGGTGAAAGCCCACCCGTGTTTATCAGCTTGACTTATATTAATTATTCTATTCTTAATTCATGAGAACTTCTATAACAATTTGTGTGACAATTTCGACCACACCCAGGCCCCTCTGCAGGCCCTCCCCCCCATAATCCCCCTGTCCCCCCATAACCACTGTCCCCCCCCATTACCACCCCCCCAGGCTCAGGCCCCCCTGCAGGCCCTTGAGGGGGAGGCCATGGCCCAGGAGCAGGCACTGGCGCAGGGGGAGCAGCGGCTGCACGCGCTGGAGATGGAGCTGCAGGAGCTCCAGGTGTCCCCCAGGTGAAGCACAGCTGTATGCAGGCCGAGGGGCTGCCACCCCCCCAGTCCCACGTGGGCCGCGAGCGCCGCGGCGACGGCCGCTACGAGTCCAGCTTCGACCACCTGTTCCCCCCGGACGCCTCCCAGCAGGACGTGCTCGAGGAGGTCGCGCTGCTCCTGCAGGTGGGGGGCCCCCAAACCCCTCCTGAACCCCCAACCCCCCTCCTTGAACCCCCAAATCTCCTCCTTATACCCCAAAAACACCCTTGAACCCCCAAATCTCCCCCCTTTGAGTCCCCAAATGCCCCCTGAGAGTCTCCAAATCCCCCCAAATCTCCTCATTGACACCCAAATTGCCCCAAACTCCCCAAATCGCCCTCCTGACCCCCCAGATTGCCCAGGTAAGGGGTGAGGGGGGGAGGGTGTAACCCCAAACTAAGGGGGGGAGGGAGGGGGCTGTGGGGAGAGCCTGAGGGAATGGGAGGGGAAGTTCATCCTGGGGGACCCCAAAAATGTGTGTGGGACCCCAAGAAAGAGGGGTGCTGAATGGGGGGGATCCCCAAAATTAATGGGGGGGGGGTTACTCACTGTCCAGGCCCCCCACAACAGCAATAACACTGCTGCTGATTGGCCAGGTGGGGGGGGTCCCACTCAAGACCCTTGAGCTGCTACAGGAGGACGGATTTCACGTGGAGCATTGCTCTGGCATGGGGGCCCTTCTTGAGAGTCCCCCCCTTTGTGGGGGGGGCGAAATGGGGGTCCCTGTCCCCCCCATAACCACTTTCCCCCACAGGTGCAGCGGGTGCAGCCCCAGGCCCACCTGCAGGCGGAGGCCGCGGCGCAGGAGCGGGCGCAGGCGCAGGGGGAGCAGCGGCGCCTGCACAACCTGCTGCAGGAGATCAAGGTCTCCCCAGCCACCCCCCGAGTCCCCAACCACCCCCCCACGTCCCCCGGACTCCCCTTTCACGTCCCCTTTTTGAGAGCCCCCCCTTTCTGTGGGGGGGAAATAAATGGCCGTGCAAAAGGCGAGTGCCCTCATGTCCCCAACACCCGCCATGTTCCCCTGGGCCCCCGCCCCATGTCCCTAACCCCCCCCCCCCACTGTGTCCCCAACCCCCCTCTCCATGTCCCCCCCCCACAGGTGCCCCTCCCGCCTCCAAACGCCCCCCTTGGGACCTCAGGGGCCAAGCGGCCGAACTGTGGGCGGTGCTGGGGGGGTACCGGGAGTGGGGGCTTGAGGCCGAAAACCGCCACCTCCGGCACCTGGTGGAGACCCTGCGGGGGGAGGTGTGGGAGCGCGAGTGTGTGCCCTCCCCCAAATATCGGGGTGCCCCCCCAAATGTGGAGTTTAACCCCCCCAACCTCAGGAGCCTGGAGGCGGAGGCGGCGGCGTGCCGGGAGGAGCGGGGCCGCTGGCGTCGTGAGGCCGAGGGGCTGGCGGCCGAGAAGCGGCGGCTGGAGGCTGAGGGGTGTGCGCAGGAGCTGGCCGCCCGCCTGCAGGACACAGAGGTTATTGGGGGGGGGATTTGGGGGGGCTCCTCCCTTCCCCCCGCAAAAAAACAAGGGGGGGTCGGGCACCAATTGGGCCGCTTTTGTGCCTAAAAAGGGAGGGGAGAGCTCAGGAGCCCACGGTGGGGGCTGGGGTTTGCCCCCCCACCATGACGGGGGACAATTTTGCCCCCACCCCCCTCCCCGGGCTGTTTTCTGCCCCCCATCCTGACAGCGGCTGATTTTCTGGGGTTGGGGTGTAATAATGGGGGGGGTTAAATTTGGGGGGGGTTAAATTATGGGGGGGGGTGTCCCCTCACCGTGGCCACATTTCTCGCAGCGAACCAAAAGGTTTTCGGGGTTCAGGGCTCGGCCGGAGCAGACGCAGCAGGATTGATCCTCGCCCGGCACCGCGGTGGTATTGGGGTGTAATTAATTAATTAAGAGGGGTAACTAATTAAGGGGGGGCTGATTAATTAACAATTAATTAGTAATTAATGAATTACCTGGGCTGTTGTCTTTCCTAAGGATGAGGAATTGGGAATTATCCTCAAATTGCACCAGGCAGCCCCGACGCCCCGCGTCCACCTTGCGGGGGGGGACCCCAAAAAAGGGAATTGGGGTGAAATAAAGGGGGGGGTGGGAAATGGGGGGGTCTGGGGGGGGCCTAGGGGGGGGTCCCCACCTTTTTAATGGTGCCCAGGTAAAGGAGCCCGTCGGTCCAGTGTGCCAGGACGTCCTGACCCTCCAAAAATTGGGGGGGGGGGGGCAGCTTGGGGGGCCCCCGTGTCACTCGCCATCACATCCTGGGGGCCTGGAGGGGGGGTGTGGGATCTAGGGGACCCCCCCATGCCCCAAAGCTGGACACCCCACACACATTGTAATGGGATGGGGAGGGCAGGATTTGGGAGGGGGGGATTTGGGGGGGATTTGGGGGGGCCCCTCCACTTTGCCCCTGGTGACAAGAGGAGCCTCGTGCTGTCCCGGTCCGGGATTGGGGGGGACCCCACTTAATATAGGGGGTTTTGGGGCGATTCCCCTTGATTTAGGGCATTTTGGGGGCAAAGTTGGGTTTTTGAGAGCCAAAGTTGGGTTTTTGGGGGTCAAAGTTGGGTGTTTGGGGGGGCAAATTTCAGTTTTTGAAGGGCAAAGTTGGGTTTTTGGGGGCCAAAGTTGTATTTTTCGAGGGTCAGAGTTGGGTTTTTGAGGGGCAAAGTTGGGGTTTTGGGCTCCCACCCCCATGGGGGTGAGGTCGCGGCTGGGGCTCCCCCAACTTCCTGAGACGCCCCCCAAAGCTGGACACCCCCCCCACACACACTGCGATGGGGTGGGGAGGGGCAGGATTTGGGAGGGGGGGATTTGGGGAGGGCCTCCTCAAGGAATGGGGCTGGGGGGGGCTCCCAGTTTGGGGGGGGTCATGCAAGGAGGGGGATGTCCCAGTTTGGGGGGAGGGTCCCAGTTTGGGTGGTGCTGGACCAGGGGGTTCATGCAGGGTACGGGGGGGGCAAGATGTGGGGGCAAAAGCGAGGGCTGCGATTGGTTGAGGCTCGGCCAATCCGCGCGCGGCGCTCGGCGGTTTAAAGGTGCCCGGGGCAGAGAGCGGCGGCGGCGGTTTGTCCGGTTGCTGCGGGTGCGGCCCCGAGCGGCGACATGGAGACGGCCGGTGGCTCCGACCGGGACCCCGACCGGGACCCCGACCGGGACCCCGACTCCGGCCCCGACTCCGGCTCCGGCCCCGACTCCGGCCCCGATCCCCCCGGCCCCTGCGGCCCCAGCCCGGAGGCGGCGGCGTTACCGGAGCAGGAGCAGGAGCAGGTGAGGCGGGGGGAGGCCCCGGAGCCCCCAGTGGGTCCCCGGAGCCCCGGCGCGGCCTCAGCCCCGTTCTCCCCCCACAGGAACGGGCCCGACCCGGCCCCACCGCCCCAGCCCGACCCACCGTCTCAGTGGTCACAGCAGGTACGTTATAACCAGGGGGGTTATACCAGGGGGTGGGGGGAGTGCTACGGGGGTGCGGGGTGGGGTTACCGGGGCGCCCGTTCCCCGGTAAATCACATCCCCCCCCGTCCCCCCAGGAGCGTTCCGGGGGGGTGAGTGACAGGGGACACCCCCTGCCGCGTCCCCTAGTGCTCCCCACCCCCCCACCCGTGTCCCCAGCCCCTCCAATGTCGCCGGGGTCCCCCCTGCCATGTCTCCCGTGTCCCCGTGGTGTCCCCAGCTCCCCCTTCGGTGTCCCCCAGGCCCTCCCTTGCCGTGTCCCCATGTCCCAACTGCCCCCGTGGTGTCCCTAACAACCCCTCGTGTCCCCTGGGCCCCCCTCCTATGTCCCAAACACAACCCCCATGTCCCCTACCCCCACTTTATCTCCCCTGGGCCCCCCCCTCATGTCCCCAACCCCCCTCTCCATGTCCCCCCCCCACAGGTGCCCCCCCCGCCTCCAAACGCCCCCCTGGGGACCTCAGGGGCCAAGTGACCGACCTGCAGGCGGAGCTCAGGGAGTGCCGGGAGCAGAATCGGGTGCTTGAGGCCCAAAACCGTGACCTCCGGCACCTGGTGGAGACCCTGCGGTGGAAGCACGAGGCCGGCGAGAGCCACCTCGCCCTGCGCCTGCAGTGAGTGTGTGACCCCCCCCAAATATCGCGGTGCCCCCAAAAAGTGGGGTTTAACCCCCCCCAACCACAGGAGCCTGCAGGCGGCGTGGGACCGCTGGCGGCGCGAGGCCGAGGGGCTGGAGGCCGAGAAGCGGCAGCTGGAGGAGGCAGTGCGGGTCAAGCGGGTGCTGAAGGAGGCTGAGGGGCGCGTGTGGGGGCTGGCTGCCCGCCTGCAGGACATAGTGGTATGTTATGGGGGGGGGGCATTTGGGGGGGGCTCCCCCCTTCCCCCCGCAATTAAAGGGGGGTGTTGGGCACCAATTTGGCCACTTTTGTGCCCAAAAAGTGAGGGGGGAGCTCAGGAGTCCATGGTGGGGGCTGGGGTTTGCCCCCCCACCGTGACAGGGGCTGATTTCCCACCCCCGAGGGCTGATTTTTGCCCCCCAAACCCTGACAGGGACTGGTTTCCTGTGCCTCCAGGGCCGTATTTTGCCCCCCCTTCCCCCCCCCAATGATGGGGGCCACTTCTCCACCCCTCCAGGGCTGTTTTCTCCCAACTACCGTGTCCCCCCCCCCCAAAAGCACCCTGTTCCCCCCATTACCGCCCCCCCCCCCAGGCGCAGCTGGTGCAGGCCCAGGAGGAGGCGCTGGCGCAGGTGGAGCAGTGGCTGCACGCGCTGGAGATGGAGGGGCACCACCTGCACAACGAGCTGCGGGAGCTCCAGGTGTCCCCAACGCCCCCCCTGGGTATCCCCAACAACCCCCATGTCCCCTGGGCCCCCTCCCCATGTCCCCAACACCCCCTGCAGTGCCCCCAACCCTCCCCCCCCATGGGTCTTGGGCCCCCTTCCCATGTCCCCAGCACCCCCCCATGTTCCCTGGGACGCTCGGGTCCCTCTCTGTGCCTCCAACCCCCCCATGGTGTCCCCAACCCCCTCCCTTGTCCCCAACACCCCCATGGTGTCCCCAACCACCCCCCCTTTGCCGCCCCCTCCCCACGGTAACACCCGGTTGTTCTGCTGCGTGCGGCCGGTGCTACCGCAGGAGCGGGGCCGGCAGCGGGGGCCGGGGCCCCTCCACTTCCCCCCCGGCAACGAGAGGAGCCTCGTGCTGTCCCTGCCCGAGGAGGTGAGGGGGGGCCCGGGGTTGGGGGGGACCCCACTTAATATAGGGGGTTTGGGGAGAATCCCCTTGATGTAGGGGATTTGGGGGCCAAAGTTGGGTTTTTGGAGGGGCAAAGTTGGGTTTTTGGGGCCACCCCAACCCTCCTGCCCGTCCCCCGTGGGCCGCGAGCGCCGCGGTGACGTCTGCTCTGATTTCAGCTTCAACCGCCTGTTCCCCCCGGACGCCTCCCAGCAGGACGTGGTGGAGGAGATCGCGCTGCTCCTGCAGGTGGGGGGCCCCCAACCCCCCCCTGAACCCCCAACCCCCCCCCTGAATCCCCAAATCCCCCTTTGAACCCCCTTCTGCACGTACAGAAGTAAAAATGTTATAACAAGGGGCTTGTTTGGTAATAAACGGCTTCTGCTGCATTCACATGGGATCGTGTGCTGAGTCCTTTTCTGCGCAGGCCCCAAACCAGTACAGGGCCTGAACTGGGAGCTGGCCCCAAACCAGTACAGGGCCTGAACTGGGAGCTGGCCCCAAACCAGTACAGGGCCTAGAGCCTGAACTGGTCTGGGTCCTGAACTGGGAACCAGAGCCTTAATCTGGGACCAGAGCCTGAACTGGGCTGGGATATGAACTGGGCCCAGAGCCTGAACTGGGCCAGAGCCCTGAACTGGGCCAGAGCCTGAACTGGGCCAGAGCCTGAACTGGGCCAGAGCCCTGAGCTGGGCTGGAAGGAGGAGCCGGGAGCTCCAGGCCTGTCAATCTGACCTTGGTGTGGGGGAAAGTTCTGGACCGGCTTTAAACCGAAAGCGGGAGATTGAGCCGAGAGCTCGGGGGGATCCTCGGCTGTGGGGGTTGAGACCCCGGGCCGGGCTGCCCCGAGCAGCCGTGGGTGCCCCTCAGGGATAAATCCTTGGGGGTGAGTCCACCAAATCCTGCCCCCCCATCCCTGCATGACCCCCACACTCTGTGACCCCCCAAAATGGAACACCCACCCCCAAAACCAGGACCCCCCAGACTGGGACGCTCCCCCAAACTGGGACCCAGCCCCAGTCTAGGACTCCCTCAAAACTGGGAGCCCCCCCCATCCCTGCATGAGCGCCCCCCCACTGGGAGCCCCCCCAGCCCCATTCCTTGGGGGTGGTCCCCCAAATCCTGCCCCCCCAATTCCTCTGCATGACCCCCCAGATCAAGACCCCCCAAACTGGGACCCCTTCATCTTTCTATGAGCCCCCCCCTGCAAACTGGGAACCCCCCCAAACTGGGAAGCCCCCAGCCCCATTCCTTGGGGGGTCCCTCAAATCCTGCTCCCCCATCCCTGCATGACGCCCCCCAGTCCAGCACCCCCCCAAACTGGGAGCCCCTCCCCATCCCTGCATGAGCCCCCTCAAACTGGGAACCTCCCCCTCAGCCCCATTCCTTGAGGGGGCCCCCCCCAAATCCTCCCCTCCCAAATCCTGCCCCTCCCCACCCCATTGCAGTGTGTGTGTGAGGGGTGTCCATCTTTGGGGGGGTCTCAGGAGGTTGGGGGAGCCCCAGCCGCGACCTCACCCCCGTGGGGGCGGGAGCCCAAAAACCCCACTTTGGCCCCCCAAAAAACAACCTTGCCCCTCAAAAACCCAACTCTGACCCTCAAAAACCCAGCTTTGGCCCCCAAAATCCAACTTTGCCCCTCCAAAACCCCAACTTTGCCCCTCCAAAAACCCAACTTTGCCCCTCCAAAACCCCAAATTTGCCCATCCAAAAACCCAGCTTTGCCCCTCAAAAACCCAACTTTGCCCACAAAAACCCCACTTTGGCCCCCAAACACCCAACTTTGCCCCTCACACTCAAACTTTGCCCCCAAAACCCAACTTTGCCCCTCCAAAAACCCAACTTTGGCCCCCAAAAACCTAACTTTGCCCCTCAAAAACCCAACTTTGGCCCCCCAAAACCCAACTTTGCCCACAAAAACCCCACTTTGGCCCCCAAACACCCAACTTTGCCCCTCACACTCAAACTTTGCCCCCAAAACCCAACTTTGCCCCTCCAAAAACCCAACTTTCGCCCCCAAAAACCTAACTTTGCCCCTCAAAACCCCAACTTTGGCCCCCCAAAACCCAACTTTGCCCACAAAAACCCCACTTTGGCCCCCAAACACCCAACTTTGCCCCTCACACTCAAACTTTGCCCCCAAAACCCAACTTTGCCCCTCCAAAAACCCAACTTTACCCCTCAAAAGCTGAACTTTGGCCCCCAAAAACCCAACTTTGCCCCTCAAAAACCCAACTTTGGCCCCCAAAAACCAACGTTGCCCCTCAAAAACCAAACTTTGGCCCCCCAAAACCCAACTTTGCCCCCCGAATGCCCTAAATCAAGGGGATTCGCCGCAAAACCCCCTATATTAAGTGGGGTCCCCCCCAACCCCGGGCTGGGACAGCACGAGGCTCCTCTCGTTGCCGGGGGGGGGGGAAGTGGAGGGGCCCCAACCCCCGCTGCCGGCCCCGCTCCTGCAGCAGCACCGGCCACATGCGGCAGAACACCCGGAGGGTGCCCTGGGGAGGGGGCGGCAAGGGGGGGGTGGTTGGGGACACCATGGGGCTGTTGGGGGCACCACAGGGGCAGCTGGGGACATGCGAGTGATACCAGACGGTTTAGCAACGGTTTAGCCAGAGCAGGGCTCAGAGCAGGGCTCAGAGGAGGCCTCAGAGGTGGCTCTAAAAGGCCGACTCTGTGTTTTGTGCCACAAACTGCCCCAGGAACCCCCCAAACTGCCCCACAGGGCCTCAAAATGCCCCAGGGACACCCGAAGCTGCCCCACAGGTCCCCAGATTACCCCAGGGCACCCTCTAAACTGCCCCACAGGACCTCTAACTGCCCCAGGAACGACCCAAACTGCCCCACAGGGCCTGAAGATGGCCCAGGAACCTGCTAAACTGCCCCACATGGCCTCAAACTGGCCCAGGAACCCCCAAACTGCCCCACGCCCCTCCCAACTCTCCCTCAACCCCCCCCCGCAACTGCCTCAGGGACCACCAAACTGCCCTGGGAACCCCCCAAATTGCCCCAGAGAGCCCCAAACTGCCCCAGGTGATACCAGACGGTTTAGCAACGGTTTAGCAAGAGCAGGCCTCAGAGCAGGCCTCAGAGCAGGCCCTAAAAGGCCGGATAGAGGCTGCTTCTGGGACCCATAACAGCGTTATAGTCGTCAACGGTTCTTGCTCGCGCTTAGTCTTAGAGAATCCAGGGTCTCTCTTAAATTCCTCGCTAATTCTAAAGAAGGGCCAAAGACAAACAGGGCTGTGAAAAACAACTTTGGGATGTCTAAATTAACTTGATCCCCAAACTCCGACGCCGGAGGAGAGATAAGTGCGGTGAGAACCAGAACAACATCTTCTCCTTGAGGCCACCTGCACTCGGCAACAAGAAGGGCCTCGACCGCGCTCGCGCAGAAGCACAATTAGGGGGGATTGCGACCACCAGAGACCTCCAGGGACCACCCCAGACCCCTCCCCAATTCAGTACGTGTGCGCAAAGACAATTACAGAATGTATTAGCAGATGCATCAGTTTCTTGGAATAGCTGGGCTGTTCTTGGAATTATATGAATATTAATTTTCCTGTAATGTGTATAACGAGTGCGCTTTTGTCCCTGGGTGTGCATGCGAGGAGGAGAGATCCCCCGTGCACCCAGCGCTGCAATAAACCAATGTCGGCTTCTAAACTGTCATTGGGGTTAGAGAGTTTTCTTGGGTACTATTTGCCGGTAACACAGGGACCCCCCAAATTGCCTCAGAGAACCACAAACTGCCCCAGGAAGCCCCCAAACTGCCCCACAGGGCCTGAAGATGCCCCAGGAACCTGCTAAACTGCCCCACAAGGCCTCAAACTGTCCCAGGAACCCTCCAAACTGCCCCACAGGGCCTCAAAGTGCCTTGGGGACCCCCCAAACTGCCCAAAACCCCTCCCAACTGCCCCTCGATCCCCCGCAAAGTGCCCCAGGGACCCCTAAACTGCCCCAAACCCCTCCCAACTGCCCCTCGATCCCCCGCAAAGTGCCCCAGGGACCCCTAAACTGCCCCACAGGGCACAAAACTGCCCCAGGAACCCCCAAATTGCCCCACGCCCCTCCAGGGACCCCCCCTCCCAGACCGAGACACACCCCCCTCAAACCAGGACATCCCCCCCCCCAAAAAGCGGAACCCTCCAAACCGGGACCCCCTCACATCGGGACACTCCCAACCGGGACACCCCCCCCCCCAAAACTGGGAACCCCCCATCCCCATTCCTCGAGGAGGCGCCCCCCAAATCCCCCCAAATCCCCCCCTCCCAAATCCTGTCCTCCCCATCCCATTACCATGTGTGGGGGGTGTCCAGCTTTGGGGCACTGGGGGGGCCCTAGATCCCACACCCCCCCTCCAGGCCCCCAGGATGTGATGGCGAGTGACACGGGGGCCCCCCAAGCCACCCCCCCCGCTGCTCCCCCAATTTCGGGTGGGTCAGGACGTCCTGGCGCACTGGACCGACGGGCTCCTCTACCTGGGCACCATCAAAAAGGTGGGGACCCCCCCCCAGCCGCCCCCCAAACCCCCCATTTCCCAACCCCCCCCTTTATTTCACCCCAATTCCTTTTTTTGTGTCCCCCACCAAGATGGACGCGGGGCGTCGGGGCTGCCTGGTGCAATTCGAGGATAATTCCCAATTCCTCATCCTTAGGAAAGACATCAGCCAAGGTAATTCATTAATTACTAATTAATTGTTAATTAATCAGCCCCCCCTTAATTAATTACCCCTCTTACTTAATTAATTACACCCCGATACAGCCGCGGTGCCGGGCGAGGATCAATCCTGCTGCGTCTGCTCCGGCCGAGCCCTGAACCCCGAAAACCTTTTGGTTCGCTGCGAGAAATGTGGCCACGGTGAGGGGACACCCCCCCCAAATTTAACCCCCCCCATAATTTAACCTCCCCCATTATTACACCCCATGCGCAGAAAATAAGCCGCTGTCAGGATGGGGGGCAAAAAACAGCCCTGGGGAGTGGTAAATCAGCCCCGGTCATGGCGGGGGGGCAGAAAACAGCCCCGGGGGGGCAAAATTGTCCCCCGTCATGGTGGGGGGGGCAAACCCCAGCCCCC
Source organism: Nyctibius grandis (assembly GCF_013368605.1). NCBI lineage: Eukaryota > Metazoa > Chordata > Aves > Nyctibiiformes > Nyctibiidae > Nyctibius > Nyctibius grandis. Next base: position 425,058 of record NW_027167470.1, read on the forward strand.
ACCGTGGGCTCCTGAGCTCTCCCCTCCCTTTTTAGGCACAAAAGCGGCCCAATTGGTGCCCGACCCCCCCTTGTTTTTTTGCGGGGGGAAGGGAGGAGCCCCCCCAAATCCCCCCCCCCAATAACCTCTGTGTCCTGCAGGCGGGCGGCCAGCTCCTGCGCACACCCCTCAGCCTCCAGCCGCCGCTTCTCGGCCACCAGCCCCTCGGCCTCACGACGCCAGCGGCCCCGCTCCTCCCGGCACGCCGCCGCCTCCGCCTCCAGGCTCCTGGGGTTGGGGGGTGTTAAACCCCACTTTTGGGGGGGCACCCCGATATTTGGGGAGGGGGCACACACTCACTGCAGGCACAAGGCGAGGTGGCTCTCGCCAGCCTCGTGCTCCCCCCGCAGGGTCTCCACCAGGTACCAGAGGTTGCGGTTTTGGGCCTCAAGCACCCGATTCTGCTCCCGGCACCCCCTGAGCTCCGCCTGCAGGTCGGTCACTCGGTCCCCGAGATCACAAAGGGGGTGTTTAGAGGCGGGGGGGCACCTGTGGGGGGGACATGGAGAGGGGGGTTGGGGACACAGCGGGGGGGGGTTGGGGAAATGGGGCGGGGGCCCAGGGGAACATGGGGGGTGTTGGGGACATGAGGGCACTCGCCTTTTGCACGGCCATTTATTTCCCCGCCACAGTAAGGGGGGGCTCTCAAAAAAGGGGACGTGAAAGGGGAGTCCGGGGGACGTGGGGGGGTGGTTGGGGACTCGGGGGGTGGCTGGGGAGACCTTGATCTCCTGCAGCAGGTTGTGCAGGCGCCGCTGCTCCCCCTGCACCTGCGCCCGCTCCTGCGCCGCGGCCTCCGCCTGCAGGTGGGCCTGGGGCTGCACCCGCTGCACCTGTGGGGGGAGAGTGGTTATGGGGGGTACAGGGACCCCCATTTCGCCCCCCCACAAAGGGGGGGGCTCTCAGGAAGGGCCCCCACGCCAGAGCGATGCTCCGCGTGAAATCCGTCCTCCCATAGCAGCTCAAGGGCCTCGAGTGGGACCCCCCCACCCGGCCAATCAGCAGCAGTGTTATTGCTGCTGTGGTGGGCCTGGAGAGTGAGTGAACCCCCCCCCATTAATTTTGGGGATGCCCCCCATTCAGCACCCCTCTTTTTTGTGGTCCCCCCCACATTTTTGTGGTCCCCCAGGATGAACTCCCCCCCCCATTCCCTCAGGCTCTCCCCACAGCCCTCTCCCTCCCCCCCTTAGTTTGGGGTTACACCCTCCCCCCTCTCACCCCTTACCTGGGCAATCTGGGGGGTCAGGAGGGCGATTTGGGGAGTTTGGGGCGATTTGGGGGTCAATGAGGAGATTTGGGGGGATTTGGAGGCTCTCAGGGGGCATTTGGGGACTCAAAGGGGGGAGATTTGGGGGTTCAAGGGGGGTTTTGGGGTACAAGCAGGAGATTTGGGGGTTCGGGGGGGGTTTGGGGGTTCAGAGGGGGTTTGGGGGCCCCCCACCTGCAGGAGCAGCGTGACCTCCTCGAGCACGTCCTGCTGGGAGGCGTCCGGGGGGAACAGGCGGTCGAAGCTGGACTCGTAGCGGCCGTCGCCGCGGCTCTCGCGGCCCACGTGGGACTGGGGGGGTGGCAGCCCCTCGGCCTGCACACAGCTGTGCTTTCCCTGGGGGGCAGCGGGGTCGCTGGGGAACGCTGCACTGGGAATAGTTTTTGCTGCTTCTACGATAAAGGGGCCGAGCCCAGCTCACGGGGCCTTGTGAGGCCTGAGAGAAGTGACCCTGTGTTGAAGGGCAGCTCTGGACACAGAGCTGGGAACAGGGACCGGCTGTTGGTGTGTGGAGCCCAGGACACTGCGGCTCTTCCCAGAACGGGGGATGGGTGCTCAGCGTGTGAGTGCTGGTGTTACCGTGAGCTGCCCGCTCCGGCTCCTGCGCTGGAGCAGTTCAACAGGGCAGTGGAATAACAACGTAAAAGCCTCAGGCCTTTGGCTTCGGGCCCTGGCCTCCTCCATCTCTGAGTCCGTGCTCTTTTCCGTGCCGCAGTGGGGCAGGGGGGTTGGGGGGGGCCCGGCCGCGTCCTCACCCCCGTGGGGGCAGGAGCCCCAAAAACCCCACTTTGGACCCCAAAAACCCAACTTTGGCCCCCAAAAACCCAACATTGATCCTCAAAACCCAACTTTGCCCCTCAAAAACCCAACTTTGGACCCCAAAAACCCCACTTTGCCCCCCAAATCCCCTAAATCAAGGGGATTCGCCCCAAAACCCCCTATATTAAGTGGGGTCCCCCCCAACCCCGGGCAGGGACAGCACGAGGCTTCTCTCGTTGCCGGGGGGGAAGTGGAGGGTCCCCGGCCCCCGCTGCCGGCCCCACTCCTGCGGCAGCACTGGCCGCACGCAGCAGAACACCCGGATGGTGCCCTGGGGAGGGGGCGGCAAGGGGGGGTGTTGGGGACATGGGAGGGGGGCCTAGGGGACATGAGGGGTGTTGGGGACATGATGGGGGGGGCCAGGTGACACGGGAGGATGATGGGCACATGGGGAGGGGGTCAGGGGACATGGAGGGGTGCTGGGGACATGGGGGCATGTTGGGGGCACCACAAGGGTGGTTGGGGACATGATGGGGCGGGTGTTGGGGACATGGGGAGGGGGGCCCAGGGGACACAGGGGATGTTGAGAACACCATGGGGGTGGTTGGGGACATGGGAGGGTGTCGGGGACACAGAAGGGGAGCCCAGGAGCCATGGGGGTTGTTGGGGGCATCACAGGGGTGGTTGGGGACACAGAGGGGGACCCGAGTGGGCCCAGGGGACATGGGGGGGTGTTGGGGACACCCCGGGGGGGCGTTGGGGACACCTGGAGCTCCTGCAGCTCCATCTCCAGCGCGTGCAGCCGCTGCTCCCCCTGCGCCAGCGCCCGCTCCTGGGCCGTGGCCTCCCCCTCCAGGGCCTGCAGGGGGGCCTGGGAGTGGTAGAAATTGTCACACAAATTGTTATAGAAGTTCTCATGAATTAAGAATAGAATAATTAATATAAGTCAAGCTGATAAACACGGGTGGGCTTCCACCATCCATTTCACCATCATGGGTGGGCTATAGGGGGCAGCGTGGGGCCGGGGTCATATAGGGGCAGGGCCATCTAGGGAGCGTGGGGCCGGGTTGGGTTGGGCGGGACCTTGAAGATCATCTCGTTCCACGCCCCCGCCATGGGCAGGGACACCTTCCACTAATAATAAATAACAAATAATGAATAATAAATAATAAACCCTAAATCTTAAATAATACACAAGAAATAATAAGTAATAAATAATAAATAATGAATAAACCATAAACCTTAAATCCTAAATCTTAAAGAATAAATACTAAATAATTAATAAATCCCTCTTGGTCTGGGGTATTTATAGCCCTGAAGTCAGAAATTGGAGAGTTAGTTTGAATTGGTAGTATAGGAGGGAACTAACAATGACTAACATTGATTAATATTGACTAATATTAATATTATATTAATATTAATATATTAATTATATATATAATATATCTTATATATAATTAATATATTATATATATTATATAATATATAATATTATATAATATATATAATGTATTATATAATATATATATTAATATTGAATAATATTGACTAATAGGGACTAATATTGATTAATATTGACTAATAGTGACTAATAGGGACTAATATTGATTAATATTGACTAATATTGACTAATAGGGAATAATAGGGACTAATAGGGACTAATATTGACTAATATTGATTAATAGTGACTAATAGTGACTAATATTGACTAATAGGGACTAATATTGATTAATATTGACTAATATTGACTAATAGGGACTAAGATTGACTAATAGGGACTAATATTGATTAATATTGACTAATATTGACTAATAGTGACTAATAGTGACTAATATCAAGGTTATTGGTACTGAAACGCTGAACTCCTCCCGGCACCAGCCCGGGTAACGCTCGGCAGCAGCGGGGGCTGAGGGAGCCCCGGGGCTGCTGAGAGGGTCCCGCGGGGCGTGGGGAGATGCTGCGGCCACGGCCCTGAGATGACCTTAGTGCAGTCCACAACTGCCTGAAGGGAGGGTGTAGGGTCAAGGTTGGCCAGGGGAGGGTCAGGTTGGCCATCAGGAAGCATTTCTTCTCAGCAAGGGTCATCAGACACTGGAAGGGGCTGCCCAGGGAGGTGGGGGAGTCACCATCTCTGGGGGGGTTGAAGACAAGACTGGACATGGCACTTATGCCCTGGTCTAGTTGACAGGGTGGTGTCAGGGCAATGGTTGGGCTCGGTGAGCCCAGAGGGCTCTTCCAACCTCATTGATTCTGGGATTCTGGGATTTTATGTCCCCATGGTGTCCCCACATCCCCACATGCTCCTCACAGGGTGGTGGCCACCCCAGAGATGTCCCCAACATGTCCCCATGGTGTCCCCACATGCCCAGGTGCTCTTCACAGGGGTGGTGGCCTCCCCCGGGGATGGCGGTGGCCCTGAGGACACTTGGGGGGTCCATGGCCACCTCCGTCTGTGACTGCACCCACCTGGTGACCGACCACGTCCGACGCACCGTTAAGTTCCTTTGCGCGGTGGCCCGTGGCATCCCCATCGGCACCCCCGAGTGGCTTCACAAGGTCCCACGGGGGTGGGGGACGGGGTGGGGTCCTTGGGGACAAGGAGAGGGTCCTTGGGGACAGGAAGGAGGATCTTGGGGTGGTGGGGGTCCTTGGGGACAGGACATGAGGTTTCTGGGGATAAAGAGAGGGTCCTTGGGGACACGAGAGCTCTTGGGGACAGGGACGGGGTCTTTGGGGACAGGGTTCATCTTTGGGGACAGGGTGGCTCTTAGGGACATGGGGAGGTGTCCTTGGGGACACCGTGGGCCTTGGGGACAAGGGGGGTGTTTGGGGACAAGGGGGGTACCTTAGGGACAAGGGAGTGGCCTTGGGGACGTGGGGGTGTCCTGGGGACAAGGGGGGACCTTGGGACAGACAGTGGGACCCTTGGGGACAAGGGGATTTTGGGTGACAAGGGAAGGGAACGTTTGGGGATGGGAGGGACTTGGGGGTGTCCCCGGGGTCGGGGGGTGCCACCACGTGTCCCCCTGGTGTCCCCAGAGTGCCAGCAGCGGCCGCGTCCTCGCACCGGGTCCCTTCCTGGTGTGTGACAGCCAGCAGGAACGTCACTTCGGCTTCAGCCTGGCCGAGGCCCTGCGCCGCACCCGCCGCCACCCCCTGCTCCAGGTGACCATCCCCTACTGTCCCCAACCCTTCCCCATTGTCCCCAACTCTTCCTGACTGTCCCCAACCCTCCTTGAGGGACCTCAGACCCACCACGGGTGGCCTTGTCCCCTCACCGATTTGGGACACCCACTTGAGGACTCGGCACAGGGTGGTCAGGGGGTGTCACCCGATGTCACCTGATGTCACCCAATGCCACCTGCTGGCCCGTTAGTGGCCTGGTGGCCCCAAATGTCCTTGTCACCCATTGAGTTGTGTCCCTCTGTGTGGCCTCAGTCCCATCAAGGGGGACTTGGGGACGACCAGAGGGGTGTCCCCTCCTTTGCTGGTGGCCCCAAGGTGGCCCTGAGGTGCCTTTGGTCCCCCAAGTTGTGTCACCCCATGTGGCCTTGGCCCAGTGTGGTGGCCTCAGGGACAACCCCATGATGTCCCTTGATGTCCCTTGGTGTCTTCACGCTGTCCCCAAGGTGTCCCCTGTGTCCCCAAGGTGTCCTCCTTGGACAGTCTGGGGGGGGGGACAGGAGGGCCCAGAGGCACCGAGAGGGGGGACATGGGGGTCTGAGAGCCACCGGGGAGGGGACCCGAAGGGACCCAAGGGGACCCGGGGGGACATTGGGGACCCAGAGCCACCGGGGGGGACCCCAGGGGACATTGGGGTCCCAGAGCCATTGGGGAGGACATGTGGGGGGGGCCTTTGGGTGGTCCCCGTTGGGGTTGGGGCATCCTGGGTGGGGGGATTGGGGTTGGGGGGGTCCCATTTGGGGTTCAGGGTCCCTGTTGGCATTGGGGGATCTGGGGGGGGGCTGGGTGGGGTCACGGTATCCCAGGGGGCTTGGGGGGTCCCCATTGGGGTTAGTGGGTTCCTGGTGCCCCCAGGACCGTGGGGGTGCTCCTGGGGGACCGTGGGGGTGCTCCTGGGGGGGGGTGCCTTGGCCACCCGTGTCCTGTGGGCTACCACCTCCAAAGCCACCAGCAGTGCCCGGGTGGTCGCCAGCAGCCCCTGGCATGCCACATCCTCCTGTTTCTCCGCCTCTGCCAGGTGGCCCGGGGTGACGCCGGCGGTGGCCCCCACGGTGGCCGCGGTCCTGCAGGCGTCCCTCAGGTGCTCGGTGTCCCCTGCCAGCGTGGCCCAAGTGGCCTCCACCGAGGCCACCACCTCCCGCCACTCGCGGGTGACGGCCGCCACGGTAGCCCAGGCATCCCCCGTGGTGGCCCTGGGGACAACGGAATCCCCCAGTGGGCCCGGGGTGGCCCTAGTAGTGGCCTCTGTGGTGGCCCTGGTGGCCCCAGCAGTGGCCAGGGCACGTCGGAGGCGGGTGGCATCACCGTGATGGTGCTCCATGGCCCGGCGGATGCTGGCAACGAGGGTCACCAGCCCGGCCCGCAGCGAGCCCGCTGGCCTGGCCAGGGGGACGTCCCCTGGGGTGGCCCCCAGCTCACCCAGGATGGCCACCATGGTCACCAGTGGCTCCAGCAGCTCTGGGGACACCTGGGGACAAGGACATGGCCAGTGGCAGGGTCCCCCATGTCCCTCATCCCTTCCTGGGTGTCCCCCATGTCCCCTGTCCCTTCCTCAGGGTTCCCCGTGTCCCTTGTCCCCTCCCTGGAGTTCTCTCTGACCTTTGTCCCATCGGGGGTCTCCTGACGTCACCCTGGGGTCCCCCATGTCCCTCGTCCCCTCCTCGAGGACCCCCCATGCCCCTTGTCCCCTCTGGAGTCCCCTGATGCCACCCTGGGGTCCCCCCATGGCCCTTGTCGCCTCCGGAGTCCCCTGCCACCCCCTTCCTTGTCCCTACCACCCCATGTCCCCTCTGTCACCCTCGTCCCCTCTGCCACTGCCCTGTCCCCCTGTCACCGTCCCCTCTGTCACTCTGCCACCCCCCTGCCACCCCATCCCCTGTCCCCCTGCCACCCCTGTCCCCTCTGCCACCCCCCTGCCACCCCATCCCCTGTCCCCCTGCCACCCCTGTCTCCTCTGCCACCCCCCCTTTGCCACCCCGTCCCCACCGTCCCTGTGTCCCCTCTGCCACCCACATCCCCTCTGCCACTGCCCTGTCCCCACTGTCCCCATCCCCTCTGTCATCTCCATCACCCCGTCCCCTGTCCCCCTGCCACCCCATCACGCTCCTGCCACCCCATTCCTTGTCCCCACCCTCCTTGTGTCCCCTCTGCCACCCCCCTGCCACCCTCGCCCCCCCCACCCCATTCCCTGTCCCCACCGTCCCTGTGTCCCCTCTGCCACCCCTGTCCCCTCTGCCACTGCCCTGTCCCCTCTGTCACACCCCTGCCACCCCTTCCTGCCCCCCCCCGCCATCTCGCCCAGATTTGTCCCACCTCGGAGGGGACGATGGCTCCGGTGGCCTCAGGGGTCTCCATAGGTGGAGACACGGCGGTGGGGACACGGTGGTGGGGACACGGTGGGGACACGGGCGGGGCCGGGACATGGCGAGGTCCGCTCCCGGGCCTGGGCCAGGCGGGGGCTGGATGAGGGGATGCTGCCAGCGGGGCCACCGCCAGCGGGGACGTCACCTGCCCTGTGACCCCGCTACGGCCACCCACCCCCTCCTCTGTGTCCTCCCCCTTGTCCCCAAGGGGACCCCATGGCCCACAATGTCCCGTCCCCCTCCCGATGTCCCCACCACAGCCACTCACAGCCTTCCGTGTCCCCCGATGTCCCCAATGCAGCCCTGTGCTGCCTGATGTCCCCCCCCCGATGTCCCCAATCATGTCCCAGCACAGCCACCCACTGTCCTCAGTGTCCCCCCAATGTCCCCCTGTGATGTCACAAAGTCCCCACAGCCCCTGATGTCCCCCCCTGTCCCCAACACAGCCCCATGTCCCCCTTCAATGTCCCGAGTGGGGCCCCAACACGGCCACCCGCAACCTTCAGCGTCCCCCCCATGTCCCCTGATGTCCCCAACGTGTCCCCAAGTACTGGCTCTGGCACATCCCCAACGTGTCCCCCAGCGCTGGCCCTGATGATGTCCCCAGTGTGTCCCCAGTGCTGGGGCCAAGGTGGCCTCAGAGATGTCCCCAACACAGCCCCAGTGATGTCCCCAGTGTGGCAGCAGCTTGTCCCCAGTGTGTCCCCAGTGCTGGCCCCCAGCATGTCCCCAACATGGCCCCAGTGCTGGCCCCAGTGCTGTCCCCCGCTGATGGCCCTGCTGTGTCCTCACCATGTCCCCCACGGCTTGGGGACATCCAGCCAGGTGCCCTTGGGGACACTGGGGACAGTCCTGAGCCCTCTGACAGGGACAGCTTGGGGACATCCCCCCTCCCGGTGTCCTCGGAACGGGGTGGGGGTGTCCCCTTCCCCCGGTGTCCCCATGTCCCTGCCATGTCCGCAACCGCCAGTGACAGGTCGGGGGCTCGGCATGTCCCTGAGGTTTATTGAGGGGACAGGGGACAGTGTCACCAACCCGTCCCTGGTGTCCTTGGGCCATGAAGGGGACATCTCTGAAGTCCCCACGTGGGACAAGAGACATCCTGGTGGCCCTGATGTCCCCAGGAGGAGGGACATCCAGGTGTCCTCAGGTAGGACAGGGGACATCCCAGTGTCCCCAGGATGGAGAAGGGACATCGGGGTGTCCCCAGGACAAGGAGGACCCTCCTGGTGTCCCTAGATGGGACAGGGGACATCGGGGTGTCCCCAGGATGAGAAGGACCCTCCTGGTGTCCCCGTCCCTACTCGTCCCCTGGCAGAGCCCCCAGCGCCTGGGCCAACCTCTGCGTCCCCTCCTCGTCCCCCATCGCTGTCCCCAAGGCCACCACGGTGTCCCCAAGGGCCCGGGCGGTGTCAGGGAAACCCCGGGCTACCTCCAAGTCCTGGGTGACAGCGTCCAGCAGGGCCCTCAGGTGACCGACGACCTCCTCCAGCGTCCCCAGGGTGACGTTGGCGGCGGCGACGGCCTCGGTGGCCTCGGTGGCCTCAGCGGTGGCAGCGGCGGTTCGGGCCAGGCGGCGGTAGCGGTGACCGTGGTGACGCTGGTGGCCGGCGGCGGTGGCCAAGTGGCGCGTGGATGTCCCCGCGCCCCACAGGGCCACCTGGCACACGAGGGCGACGGTGGCCAGGCAGGGGACGAGGCAACTCTCCTGGGTCACCCCCAGCGCCGCCCGCACCGCGTCCGGGGACACTGCGGGGACACCGGGGGCACAGGGACTTCACCGAGGGGCCTCGGCCCCTCCCAGTGTCCCCAGTCCCATCCCAGTGTCCCCAGTCCCCTCCCCGTGTCCCCCATCCCAGTGTCCCCAGTCCCCTCCTGGTGTCCCCCATCCCAGTGTCCCCCATCCCAGTGTCCCCAGTCCCCTCCCAGTGTCCCTGTCCCCTCCTAGTGTCCCAGTCCCCTCCTGGTGTCCCCTTCCAGTCTTGTCCCAGTGTCCCCAGTCCCATCCCAGTGTCCCCAGTCTTGTCCCAGTGTCCCCTGTCCCCTCACAGTGTCCCCCATCCCAGTGTCCCCAGTCCTTTCCAACTGTCCCCAGTCTTGTCCCAGTGTCCCCAGTCCCCTCACGGTGTCCCCGTCCCCTCCTGGTGTCCCCTCCCAGTCTTGTCCCAGTGTCCCCAGTCCACTCCCAGTGTCCCTGTCCCCTCCTGGTGTCCCCTTCCAGTCTTGTCCCCGTGTCCCCAGTCCCCTCCCGGTGTCTCCCATCCCAGTGACCCCAGTCCCTTCCCACTGTCCCCAGTCTTGTCCCAGTGTCCCCAGTCCCCTCCCAGTGTCCCCGTCCCCTCCTGGTGTCCCCTTCCAGTCTTGTCCCAGTGTCCCCAGTCCCATCCCACTGTCCCCAGTCTTGTCCCAGTGTCCCCAGTCCCATCCCACTGTCCCCCATCCCAGTGTCCCCAGTCCCATCCCACTGTCCCTGTCCCCTCCCGGTGTCCCACATCCCAGTGTCCCCAGTCCCCTCCCAGTGTCCCCATCCCCTCCCGGTGTCCCCCATCCCAGTGTCCCCAGTCCCCTCCCAGTGTACCCCATCCCAGTGTCCCCAGTCCCATCTCAGTGTCCCCAGTCCCCTCCCAGTGTCCCAGTCCCCTCCTGGTGTCCCCTTCCAGTCTTGTCCCAGTGTCCCCAGTCCCATCCCACTGTCCCCAGTCTTGTCCCAGTGTCCCCAGTCCCATCCCACTGTCCCTGTCCCCTCCCGGTGTCCCCCATCCCAGTGTCCCCAGTCCCCTCCCAGTGTACCCCATCCCAGTGTCCCCAGTCCCATCTCAGTGTCCCCAGTCCCCTCCCAGTGTCCCCGTCCCCTCCTGGTGTCCCCTCCCAGTCTTGTCCCAGTGTCCCCAGTCCACTCCCAGTGTCCCTGTCCCCTCCTGGTGTCCCCTTCCAGTCTTGTCCCAGTGTCCCCAGTCCCATCCCACTGTCCCCGTCCCCTCCTGGGGTCCCCCATCCCAGTGTCCCCAGTCCCCTCTCAGTGTCCCCATCCCCTCTCAGTGTCCCCCATCCCAGTGTCCCCAGTCCCCTCCCAGTGTACCCCATCCCAGTGTCCCCAGTCCCATCTCAGTGTCCCCAGTCCCCTCCCAGTGTCCCCGTCCCCTCCTGGTGTCCCCTCCCAGTCTTGTCCCAGTGTCCCCAGTCCACTCCCAGTGTCCCTGTCCCCTCCTGGTGTCCCCTTCCAGTCTTGTCCCAGTGTCCCCAGTCCCATCCCACTGTCCCCGTCCCCTCCTGGGGTCCCCCATCCCAGTGTCCCCATCCCCTCCCTGTGTCCCCAGTCTTGTCCCAGTGTCCCCATCCCCTCCTGATGTCCCCCATCCCAGTGTCCCCAGTCCCATCCCAGTATCCCCAGTCTTCTCCCAGTGTCCCAGTCCCCTCCCAGTGTCACCAGGCCCATCCCAGTGTTCCCAGTCTTGTCCCAGTTTCCCCCAGTCCATAGCGATTGAGGCAGGGGAAGCTCTATACTGGTCTACACTGGTCTGTAGAGCATTCTACTGGTCTTTACTGGTTCCTACTGGTCTACAATGGTTCCTACTGGTTCCTACTGGTATAGACTGGTCTGAACTGGTCTGTAGAGCTCCTTACTGGCCCATAAAGCTCCAGACTGGTCTATACTGGTCAGGGCAGGGGAAAGTCTCTACTCGCCTGAACAGCTCCTTACTGGTCCATACTGGTCTGTAGGGTTCTCTACTGGCATTTCTGATCCAAATGACTCCATAGGGCTCCCTACTAGTCTGAACTGGTTCCTACTGGTCTAAACTGGTTCAAACTGGTCAGGAGAGGGGAAAGTCTCTACTGGTCTGTAGAGCTCCCTTCTGGTTCATACGGGTCCTGACTGGTCTGTAGGGTTCTCTACTGGCATTACTGATCCAAACGGATCTGTAGGGCTCCCTACCGGTCCGAACTGGTCCCTACTGGTCTAAACTGGCTCAAACTGCTCAGGGCACGGGAAAGTCTCTACTGGTCTGTAGAGCTCCCTCCTGGTTCCACTTCCCCACCCAATTACCACATGTCCCGCCCCATTTACCACGTCCCCCTCAATTACCATGTCCCCCCCTATAACCACCATTCCCACCCCCAGCCACTGTTCCCCCCCCCAAACACCCTGTCCCCCCATAACCACTGTCCCCCCCCAAGCCCAGGGCCCCCTGCAGGCCCTGGAGGGGGAGGCCACGTCCCAGGAGCGGGCGCTGGCGCAGGGGAAGCAGCGGCTGCACGCGCTGGAGATGGAGCTGCAGGAGCTCCAGGTGTCCCCAACGCCCCCCGTGAGCTGGGCTCGGCCCCTTTATCGTAGAAGCAGCAAAAACTATTCCCAATGCAGCGTTCCCCAGCGACCCCGCTGCCCCCCAGGGAAAGCACAGCTGTGTGCAGGCCGAGGGGCTGCCACCCCCCCAGTCCCACGTGGGCCGTGAGCGCCGCGGCGACGGCCGCTACGAGTCCAGCTTCGACCGCCTGTTCCCCCCGGACGCCTCCCAGCAGGACGTGCTCGAGGAGGTCGCGCTGCTCCTGCAGGTGGGGGGCCCCCAAACCCCCCTGAACTCCCAAACCCCCCCTTTGAGCCCCCAAATCTCCTCCTTATACCCCAAAAGCCCCCTTGAACCCCCAAATCTGCCCCCTTTGAGTCCCCAAATGCCCCCTGAGAGCCTCCATATCCCCCCAAATCTCCTCATTGACCCCCAAATCGCCCCAAACTCCCCAAATCGCCCTCCTGACCCCCCAGATTGCCCAGGTAAGGGGTGAGGGGGGGAGGGTGTAACCCCAAACTAAGGGGGGGAGGGAGGAGGCTGTAGGGAGAGCCTGAGGGAATGGGGGGGGGGGGAGTTCATCCTGGGGGCACCCCAAAAATGTGGAGAGGACACCAAGAAATAGGGGTGCTGAATGGGGGGGATCCCCAAAATTAATGGGGGGGGGAGTTACTCACTGTCCAGGTCCCCACAACAGCAATAACACTGCTGCTGATTGGCCGGGTGGGGGGGTCCCACTCGAGGCCCTTGAGCTGCTATGGGAGGACGGATTTCACGCGGAGCATCGCTCTGGCGTGGGGGCCCTTCTTGAGAGCCCCCCCCCCTTTGTGGGGGGGGGAAAGGAGGGTCCCTGTCCCCCCCATAACCACTCTCCCCCTGCAGGTGCAGCGGGTGCAGCCCCAGGCCCACCTGCAGGCAGAAGCCACGGCACAGGAGCGGGCGCAGGCGGAGCAGCGGCGCCTGCACAACTTGCTGCAGGAGATCAAGGTCTCCCCAGCCACCCCCCGAGTCCCCAACCACCCCCCCACGTCCCCCGGACTCCCCTTTCACGTCCCCTTTTTGAGAGCCCCCCCTTACTGTGGGGGGGGGAAATAAATGGCCGTGCAAAAGGCGAGTGCCCTCATGTCCCCAACACCCCCCATGTTCCCCTGGGCCCCCGCCCCAAGTGCCCCACCCCCCCCCCCTGCTGTGTCCCCAACCCCCCTCTCCATGTCCCCCCCACAGGTGCCCCCCCGCCTCCAAACACCCCCTTTGTGATCTCGGGGACCGAGTGACCGACCTGCAGGCGGCGCTGGGGGGGTGCCGGGATTGGGGGCTTGAGGCCGAAAACCGCCACCTCCGGCACCTGGTGGAGACCCTGCGGGGGGACGTGTGGGAGCACGACTGTATGCCCTCCCCCCCCCAAATATCGGGGTGCCCCCCCAAAAGTGGGGTTTAACACCCCTCAACCCCAGGAGCCTGGAGGCGGAGGCGGCGGCGTGCCGGGAGGAGCGGGGCCGCTGGCGTCGTGAGGCCGAGGGGCTGGCGGCCGAGAAGCGGCGGCTGGAGGCTGAGGGGTGTGCGCAGGAGCTGGCCGCCCGCCTGCAGGACACAGAGGTTATTGGGGGGGGGGATTTGGGGGGGCTCCTCCCTTCCCCCCGCAAAAAAACAAGGGGGGGTCGGGCACCAATTGGGCCGCTTTTGTGCCTAAAAAGGGAGGGGAGAGCTCAGGAGCCCACGGTGGGGGCTGGGGTTTGCCCCCCCATCATGACGGGGGACAATTTTGCCCCCACCCCCCAGGGCTGTTTTCTGCCCTCCATCTTGACAGCAGTTGATTTTCTGGGGTTGGGGTGTAATAATGGGGGGGGTTAAATTTGGGGGGGGGTTAAATTATGAGGGGGGTGTCCCCTCACCGTGGCCACATTTCTCGCAGCGAACCAAAAGGTTTTCGGGGTTCAGGGCTCGGCCGGAGCAGACGCAGCAGGATTGATCCTCGCCCGGCACCGCGGCTGTATCGGGGTGTAATTAATTAATTAAGAGGGGTAACTAATTAAGGGGGGGCTGATTAATTAACAATTAATTAGTAATTAATGAATTACCTGGGCTGATGCCTTTCCTAAGGACGAGGAATTGGGAATTATCCTCGAATTGCACCAGGCAGCCCCGACGCCCCGCGTCCACCTTGGGGGGGGAACCTCAAAAAAAGGAATTGGGGTGAAGTAAAGGGGGGGGTGGGAACTGGGGGTTTTGGGGGGCAGTTGGGGGGGGGTCCCCACCTTTTTAATGGTGCCCAGGTAAAGGAGCCCGTTGGTCCAGTGCGCCAGGACGTCCTGACCCTCCCAAAATTGGAGGGGGGAGGGAGGGGCAGCTTGGGGGGCCCCCATGTCACTCGCCATCACATCCTGGGGGCCTGGAGGGGGGGTGTGGGATCTAGGGGACCCCCCCATGCCCCAAAGCTGGACACCCCACACACATTGTAATGGGATGGGGAGGGCAGGATTTGGGAGGGAGGGATTTGGGGGGGCCTCCTCAAGGAATGGGGCTGGGGGGGTGTCCCAGGTTGAGGGGGCTCATGCAAGGAGGGGGGTGTCCCAGTTTGGGGGGAGGGTCCCAGTTTGGGTGGTGCTGGACCAGGGGGTTCATGCAGGGTACGGGGGGGGCAAGATGTGGGGGCAAAAGCGAGGGCTGCGATTGGTTGAGGCTCGGCCAATCCGCGTGCGGCGCTCAGCGGTTTAAAGGTGCCTGGGGCAGAGAGCGGTGGCGGCGGTTTGTCCGGTTGCTGCGGGCGCGGCCCCGAGCGGTGACATGGAGACGGCCGGTGGCTCCGAGCGGGACCCCGACCGGGACCCCGACTCCGGCCCCGACTCCGGCCCCGGCCCCAGCCCCGGCCCCGGGCCCGACTCCGGCCCCAGCCCCGACCCCGACTCCGGCCCCGGCGACTCTGGCCCCGATCCCCCCGGCCCCGGCGGCCCCAGCCCGGAGGCGGCGGCTTTGCCGGAGCAGGAGCAGGAGCAGGTGAGGCGGGGGGGACCCCGGAGCCCCCAGTGGGTCCCCGGAGCCCCGGCGCGGCCTCAGCCCCGTTCTCCCACCACAGGAACGGGCCCGACCCGGCCCCGCCGCCCCAGCCCGACCCGACGTCTCAGCGGGCACAGCAGGTACGTTATAACCAGGGGGGTTATACCGGGGGGTGGGGGGAATGCTACCGGGGTGCGGAGTGGGGTTACCGGGGCGCCCGTTCCCTGGTAAATCACACCCCCCCCCATCCCTCCAGCAGCGCCCGGGGGCGGTGAGTGACAGGGGACACCCCCTGCCGCGTCCCCTAGTGCTCCCCAACCCCCCCCTTGTCCCCAGCCCCCCCCCATGTCGCCAAGGTCCCCCCTGCCATGTCTCCCGTGTCCCCGTGGTGTCCCCGGCTCCCCCCTCGGTGTCCCCCAGGCCCTCCCTTGCCGTGTCCCCATGTCCCAACTGCCCCCGTGGTGTCCCCAACAACCCCTCGTGTCCCCTGGGCCCCCCTCCTATGTCCCAAACACAACCCCCATGTCCCCTACTCCCCCTTTATCTCCCCTAGGTCCCCTCCCTCATGTCCCCAACCCCCCTCTCCATGTCCCCCCCCACAGGTGCCCCCCCCGCCTCCAAATGCCCCCCTGGGGACCTCAGGGGCCAAGTGACCGACCTGCAGGCGGAGCTCAGGGAGTGCCGGGAGCAGAATCGGGTGCTTGAGGCCCAAAACCGCGACCTCCGGCACCTGGTGGAGACCCTGCGGTGGGAGCGCGAGGCCTCTGAGAGCGACCTAGCCCTGCGCCTGCAGTGAGTGTGTGCCCCCCTCCCAAATATCGGGGTGCCCCCAAAAGTGGGGTTTAACCCCCCCCAACCCCAGGAGCCTGGAGGAGGAGCGGGACCGCTGGCGGCGCAAGGCCGAGGGGCTGGCGGACAAGAACCTGTGGCTGGAGGCAGTGCGGGTCAAGCAGGCACTGGGGGAGGCTGAGGGGCGCGTGTGGGGGCTGGCTGCCTGCAGGACAGAGTGGTATGTTATTGGGGGGGGCATTTGGGGGGAGCTCCCCCCTTCCCCCCGCAAAACAAGGGGGGGTCGGGCACCAATTTGGCCGCTTTTGCGCCCAAAAAGTGAGGGGGGAGCTCAGGAGTCCACGGTGGGGGCTGGGGTTTGCCCCCCCACCGTGACAGGGGCTGATTTCCCACCCCCGAGGGCTGATTTTTGCCCCCCAAACCCTGACAGGGACTGGTTTCCTGTGCCTCCAGGGCCATATTTTGCCCCCCCTGCCCCCCCCCAATGATGGGGGCCACTTCTCCACCCCTCCAGGGCTGTTTTCTCCCAATTACCCCCCCCCTCCCATAACCACCCTGTCCCCCCCCATAACCACCCTGTCCCCCCCATTACCGCCCCCCCCAGGCGTTGCTGGCCAAGGAGGAGGCGCTGGCACAGGTGGAGCAGCAGCTGCATGCACTGGAGATGGAGCACCCCCCCCGCTCAACACGCTGCTCAACGTGATGCAGAAGCTCCAGGTGTCCCCAACGCCTCCCCTGTCCAACAACCCCCATGTCCCCTGGGCCCCCTCCCCATGTCCCCAACACCCCCTGCAGTGCCCCGAACCAACCCCCTCCCATGGGTTTTGGGCCCCCTTCCCATGTCCCCAGCACCCCACCATGTCCCCAACCACCTCTGTGGTGAGCTCAGTGCCCCCATGGTGTCCCCAACAGCCCCCCGTGTCCTCTGGTCCCCCCCATCCCATGTCCCCAACAACCCCCCTGGGGCCCCCCATCATGTCCCCAATGCCCCCCATGTCCCCAACAACCCCCATGTTCCCTGGGACGCTCGGCTGCCTCTCTGTGCCTTCAACCCCCCCATGGTGTCCCCAATAGCCCTATGGTGTCCCCAACCACCCCCCTTGCCGCCCCCTCCCCAGGGCACCATCTGGGTGTTCTGCCCCACGCAGCCGGTGCTGCCGCAGGAGCGGGGCCGGCAGCGGAGGCCGGGGCCCCTCCACTTCCCCCCCCCGCCAACGAGAAGAGCCTCGTGCTGTCCCTGCCCGAGGAGGTGAGGGGTGGCCCGGGGTTGGGGGGACCCCACTTAATATAGGGGTTTTGGGGTGATTCCCCTTGATGTAGGGGATTTGGGGGCCAAAGTTGGGTTTTTGGAGGGGCAAAGTTGGGTTTTTGGGGCCCCCCCAACCCTCCTGCCTGTCCCCCGTGGGCCGCCAGCACCGCGGTGACGTCTGCTCTGATTTCAGCTTCAACTACCTGTTCCCCCCGGACGCCTCCCAGCAGGACGTGGTGGAGGAGGTTGCGCTGCTCCTGCGGGTGGGGAGCCCCCAAACCTCCCCTGAACCCCCAAATGCCCCCTGAACCCCCCAAATCCCCCTTTGAACCCCCTTCTGCACGTACAGAAGCAAATATGTTATAACAAGGGGCTTGTTTGGTAATAAACAGCTTCTGCTGGATTCACGTGGGATCATGTGCTGAGTCTTTTTCTCCACAACCCTTCATCTCCTCCCAGCATCCCTCCTCTACTGGTCCCCGTATGCCCCCAGAACTGGTCCTGTTACCGGAAAATAGTACCCAAGAAAACTCTCTAACCCCAATGACAGCTGAGAAGCCGACACTGGTTTATTGCAGCGCTGGGTGCACGGGGGATCTCTCCTCCTCGCATGCACACCCAGGGACAAAAGCTTGCTCCTTATATACATATTTCCAAGAAAAGCCCACCCCTTCCAAAAAAAAAAATTTATGCATAACACGGTCTGTGCTGCATTAGGTAATGTCTTTACACACGCGTACTAAATTGGGGAAGGGGTCTGGGGTGGGCTCTGGGGGTCACAATCCCCCTTTAATTGTGCTTGTGCACAAGCGTGGTCGAGGCCTTCTTGTTTTGGACTTCTCTCTCCTCTGACACAAGAGTTTATGAATCAAGTTAATTTAGACATCACAAAGTTCTCTACACTTTTGTCTTTTGGCCCTTTTACAATTAGCAGAGACCTTTGTTTTTCTAAGACTAAGCGTAAACAGCATGAATCATTGTCTACTAGAACCTTGTTATCAATCCCATAAACAAACACTATCTACAAAACATGTAGTTTGCTTCAGAACCTATTGTTATTCTCTATTATTCTAGCTAAAAGGAAAATTATTGACGGGAACGTTTGTTCTGTGTAAAGGTAACACAGAGCAGGTTTTTAGAGCCTGCTCTGAGGCCTGCTCTGAGGCCTGCTCTGAGACCTGCTCCGAGGCCTGCTCTTGCTAACCCGTTGCTAAACCTGAGGCCTACTCTTGCTAAACCGTTGCTGAACTGAACCGACTGGTATCAATTCCCCCCTTTGGAAGCAGTTAGATTTATTATCTCACTACTTCCATATACTTTTCTCAATGATTCTCTTAACACAACCCACGCAGATCCCTAGAATAACTATAATCACAACTACATACACTATTCCCTCTAACAATGCGGCTAACCATCCTTTTAGAGACAATCCACCTAATTCTTGCAGGATTTTGTTGAGCCAACTCTTTTCTGCTGCATCCCTGATTGCCCTGCTGTCTTCTGCTACTCTCTTCCCTTTATCCAATTGCTCTTGCAGGTTATCGGTGATGTTTGGGATGTGGATGTAGCAGTGCTCTTTGTCTAACTTAAGGTATCCACACACTCCTTGTTCTTTGACTAACAGCAAGTCTAAGGCCAGTCTATTGTGCAGAGTCATTTTAGTATTGGCTTGGATCTGTTAACAATCTGGAATCCCTTTTGAGTGGCTCTTGATAAAGATTCTACTTGCCACGTTAGATTTTCTATTAGCATCCGATTTTCTAAAGCCATCAGTCCTGGTAAAAGGAACCTTTGAAGTCCCCATTCAAGTTGTGACCCCAGGGGACAGGCTGAGTGGCTGAAGGAGGAATTGGGCTGTTACACCAGTAAGATTGTTCATTCTACCAAACCCTTGTATCAGAGTTAGAATTAAGTTCTCGTCTATGTCTGTATTGGCCTCTCCACCTGTATCAATTTCTGCATTTCCGAACATCACTGCAAGGGAGAGAACCCAGAACCTTGTGATCCCCGGGTTAGTCTTAAACGTAAAAGTCCCTCTTGTTTTACAGTCCGTTCTGGTGACGCGGCTGGTTTGATCCTGCTGTGATGTACCCACGGAGTGACTCCCTCGAGCTTGACAGCTGTGTAGGTGGTGAGCAACATCTGGAAAGGTCCTTTCCACTTCTCTTTTAGCGGTTCACCTGCCCATGTCCTCAGGTACACCCAGTCTCCAGGTTGGTATTGATGCACAGGCACCTCCAGGGATAGTGGTGCGCTCACAGTGATGTACCTGTGGAGAGAGGACAAAACCTTTCCTAGAGACCAACATATTCTTTCGGATGTTTCCCCATGATCTCAGGATTAACTCCTGTTTCTGTCACCTGATAGGGTTTACCATAAATGATTTCAAAAGGACTAACCTTTTCTTTAGTTTTAGGATTCGTAGCAAAACTGAGGGTAAAGCACCCAACCATTTTATCTGAGCCTCTTGGCAAATTTTTACTCGTCTGTTTATTTAAGCTTTGATTCATTTTTATTTTTTTTTTTACTTTTGCACTTGATTGAGGTCTCCGTGTGGTATGGAGGTCCCATTTTACCCCTAACACTTCAGGTAAATTTTGAACAGCCTCTGCTATAAAGTGTGGGCCCCTGTCTGAAGATAGTCCTAGAGGTGTCCCAAATCTCAGTATTATTTGCTTAGGTAATATTTTTGTTACTTCTCTTGCCTTCTTGGTGCGACAAGGGAAAGCTTCATGCCAGCCTGTGAAAGTGTCTGTCGTTACTAAAAGATACTGATACCCATTTTGCTGCAGTAATTCGGAAAAGTCTATTTGCCAAGAGTCTTCTGGATTGTTTCTTCTCTCTGTTGCTCCTGATAAAGGTCTCTGCTCGGAGGCGTGTTGGCCATCCCTTACTGACACTGTCTTGTTGTTTTGAAAAGTATCCCACAGGTCTTTTCCATGATGCCAGTCTCTGGGCCAACACTCCCACAGCAATACGCAGTCTTTCATGTACAAATCAAATGGTTTTTCTAAGTTCGGGAGGCCCAGAGCTGGAGCACTCATTAAAGTCTGGTTTAGTTTTACAAATGCACTTCTGGGTGCAAACAAGGAGGTTTCCTTGCCCTTGCACAGCTTCATATAAGGGTTTGGCGATGAGTCCAAAATTCATTATCCACAGGCAGCACCATCCGGCCATCCCGAGAAATGCTCTAAGCTCTTGTTTCAGTTGCTTTCATCTTACCAGTCCAGCGTCTGGTTTTGACTGGATGGTTACTGGTTGTGCCGCTCGGGATCGTCCCGGTGTTCCTGGAGCCCATACGAGAGGTGTCACAGCTCCTTCTGGTATCTCCTGTAACTCGGCTGCCTTCTGTAATATAAAAACTTGGGCATCCAAAGCTTTATTTTCAGGGATATGGTTTGGGATTTTGCCTTTTGTAAAGGTAATTTGTGCATTCAATTTACTCAGCATTTCTCACCCTAACAGCGGCATGGGGCAATCTGGGATGTAGAGAAATTGATGGGTTGACACCCTTTTTTTCCCAATTCCAAATTTTAAAGGCTGGAAAAACGACCGATCTTCTTTCTGCCCCGTGGCACCAATAATTGGCACGCTTTGATCACTCAAATTACCCTTGCATGTATTTAATACGGAATAGATAGTTCCCACATCTACTAAAAATTTTACTTTCTCATTTTCCACCTGACTATAACCAGGGGTTCTGTTGGGGAGGGTTTCGATCCTTCCCCTGCTCCTCCCCACTCTGAATCTAAACCCATCACGTTAGCAGCTTTCCTCGGCATCTCCCCAAGGCCTCGCCGGCCTGATTGCGGACACTCCTTTTTCCAGGACACTGATTTTTTCTAACTGCTTTCCAGCCCCTGGTACTTTATCGGAAGATTTTTCTTCCCTTTGGCCTCCCCCGATAACTCCGTTCTCTAACCCTATTATTTTCCTGGGCTGTAGCTGCTGCCAGTTGCTGGTTGTTTTTAAACACTTTCTTTCTCTTTCTTTTTCTTTCTTTCTTTCTTTCTTTCTTTCTTTCTTTCTTTCTTTCTTTCTTTCTTTCTTTCTCTCTTTCTTTCTCTCTTTCTTTCTCTCTTTCTCTCTTTCTCTCTTTCTCTCTTTCTCTCTTTCTCTCTTTCTCTCTTTCTCTCTTTCTTCCTCTAACTTTTCTCTGTTGTTACACACTTTCCAGACATTCTCTAACATTTTGTCCAGCGAGCGGGCATCTGCCCCCTCTATTTTCTGCAGTTTCCATTTTATATCTGCACTAGACTGTCCCATAAAAATGTGTATTAACGAGGCAGCATCTACATCATTCTCTGGGTTCAAACCGGTGTATTTTCCTGCAGCCTCTGTCAGTCTTCCAAGGAAAGAGGAGGAAATAAGTTGTTTTTCCTCGAAAATCACTAAGTTATTCAAAATAATTCGCAAATCTTTCCTCTCTGGATCATGATTTTCAGTTATAGTTTCCATAACCTTCGCTACCCGTTCAGGGTCCTCCCTATGTACACGGACTCCACCACTGCCCTGGGCAGCCTGTGCCAGCGCTTGACAACCCTTTGGGGGAAGAACTTGTCCCTGATCTCCAATCTAAAGCTCCCCTGGGGCAACTTGAGGCCGTTTCCTCTTGTTCCTTGGGAGAAGAGACCAATCCCCCCCTCGCTACACCCTCCTTTCCAGGCAGTTGTAGAGAGCAAGAAGGTCTCCCCTCAGCCTCCTTTTCTCCAGGCTAAACACCCCCAGGTCCCTCAGCTGCTCCTCAGAAGTTCTCCAGACCCTTCACCAGCTCCGTTGCCCTTCTCTGGACTCGCTCCAGCACCTCAAGATCTTTCTTGTCATGAGGGGCCCAAAACCAAACACAGTATTTGAGGTGCAACACCCATCTGTTCTCCTTCCATCCACCACCCATCCATCCTCCACTCACCCATCATCCATCAATCTTAGAATCACAGAATCGTTTGGGTTGGGAAGGACCTTTAAGCTCATCGAGTCCAACCGTTAACCCAATGCTGCCAAGGCCACCACTAACCATGTCCCTCAGCACCACATCTACATGGCTTTTGAATCCCTCCAGCGATGGGGACTCCCCCACCCCCCTGGGCAGCCCCTTCCAGTGTCTGATGGCCCTTGCTGAGAAGAAATGCTTCCTGATGGCCAACCTGACCCTCCCCTGGCCAACCTTGACCCTACACCCTCCCTTCAGGCAGTTGTAGACTGCACTAAGGTCACCTCTGAGCCTCCTCTTCTCCAGGCTGAACCCCCCCAGCTCCCTCAGCCGTTCCAGAACTGGTTCCAGCATCCTCCCCTTGATCTCCTCCCAGTATCCCCCCTGAACTGGTCCCAGTAACCCACTCTTTCCCTCCGCTGGTCCCATCAGCCCCACCCCGCCCTTCATCTCCTCGCAGCATCCCTCCTCTACTGGTCCCCGTATGCCCCCTGAACTGGTCCCAGCACCCATTTTTGGCTTGAACTGGTCCCAGCACCCACCCAGACCTGAACTGGTCCCTGTATTCCTGTTGAACTGGTCCCAATATCAAACCTGAACTAGTTCCAGCATCCTCCCCATGATCTCTTCCCAGTATCCCCCCTGAACTGGTCCCAGCACCCATTCTTGGCTTGAACTGGTCCCTGTATCCCCCGTGAACCGGTTCCAGCATCCTCCCCTTGATCTCCTCCCAGTATCCCCCTTGATCTCTTCCCAGTATCCCCCCTGAACTGGTCCCAGCACCCATTCTTGGCTTGAACTGGTCCCTGTATCCCCTGTGAACCGGTTCCAGCATCCTCCCCTTGATCTCCTCCCAGTATCCCCCCTGAACTGGTCCCAGTATCCCCCCTGAACTGGTCCCAGCACCCATTCTTCCCCTCAGCTGGTCCCATCCCCCCCTCCACCCCTCGATATCCCCCCTGAACTGCTCCCCGTATCCCCCTGAACGGGTCTCACCATCCCCCCTATGAACTGGTCCCAGTATCCCCCCTGTACTGGTCCCAGTAACCCCCCTGTACTGGTCCCTACCTGGGCGGGTGCTGCCTGCCCGCTGCCTGCACAGTGTCTGGCAGTGCCTGGGCAGGACCAGGGCATCTGGTCCCCCCTCCCCCAGCACCCAGACCCCCCCTCCAGCAGGCGGGGGGGCGGCACCAAAGGGTGCTGTGGGGGTGATTGGAGACCCCCATTGCCAAGGTCTGGGGGAACTGGGATCTGTGGGGCTACAGAGGGGAACTGGGATCTGTGGGGCTGCTGGGGAAACTGGGATCTGGGGGGCTACAGAGGGGAACTGGGATCTGTGGGGCTGCTGGGGAAACTGGGATCTGGGGGGCTGCTGGGGGAACCGGGATCCAGGGGGCTGCTGAGGAAACTGGGATCTGGGGGCTGCTGGGGGAACTGGGATCCAGGGGGCTGCTGGGGGAAGTGGGATCTGGGGGGCTACTGGGGGGGAAGTGGGATTTATATATTATAAGAAATAAATCAAATTTATATATTATATATTATATATTATAAGAAATAAAACCCCACGAGGGGTATAAAATATACATTAATTGAGGGTTTAGAATCAAAAAAAGACCCAAAATCGCTCGGTTTCAAGGGGAAATTGGGCGTTATTTTTATCAGGGTGTGAAATGGTGACGGCTGCGCCGCCCTCCCCCGGAAAATTTAACATTCATGAGGTAAATATTTGCCATTTTCCACCCGAAACGGGAGGGAGGGAGGCGAGGGGTGACCCAAACCCACCGGGATTTCCATTAAATCGTTATTTTAAATTTTATTAATTTGATTTGTAATTTTATTCACTCTTTATTTGAATTTTATTTGACATTTCCCATATCAAACCCCACAGGCCCTACACGACCCCAGCCCCACGCTCCCTATAGGCCCCTGCCCCTATATGACCCCGGCCCCACACTCCCTATAGGCCCCTGCCCCTATGTGACCCCGGCCCCACGCTCCCTATCGGGCCCTGCCCCCACACCCCCAGCCCCTATAGGGCTGCCCCATAGGCTCACTACAGCCCTCTGCCCTATACATGCCCCCCCCGCCCCGACGCCCCTATATCCCCCCCGGGGGCGGGGCCGCTGCCCCTTTAACACCCCGCCCCGGCACGGCCGTACGCGCATGCGGAGCCCCGCCCCCCGCCGGGGCCATTGGCCCATAGCAGCGGCCGCGCCCCGCCCCTCCCACGGAACCGGAAGTGCCCCCCACGGGCGCCGCCATGCTGCCGTACAAGACTCAGCCAATCAGCGCGCAGAACCCCCGGCACCGCCTCCCCTGTGGGCGCCGCCATGTCTCCCCAAGGCCACGTGACCAGCAGTAACCGGCGCAGGGAGTTGAGGGTCTCCGCGAAATTCTCTTCTCCAAGGGCGAAATGTTCATGAACATCAACCTTTGGGGGGGGGTGACATCAGGGGGGTCCCCCCAAACCCCTCAGCCCCCCAAAACCGCCCCCAGCCCCCCAAAACACCCCCCCCCTCACATCTTGGCCGAGCCCCCCACAGGTAGTTCTGCAGCAGGTACGTCAGCTTGCTGTTGCGGTAGGGAATGTGGGGCTCCTGGGGGGGGGCAATTTGGGGGGGCTTTAGGGACCCCCCTCAAATCCAGGGGGTCCCCAAAACTCAGGGGGGTCCCTAAAACCCCCCAAGGCCCCCCCAAAACTCAGGGTGTCCCCCCAAACCCCCCCAGGGCCCCCCCAAACTTTGTTAGAGAGAGCCATGATGAGCAGCCCCAGGGCAGAGGCTGGTGTTGGTGAGGGGGGATTAATTTAGGGGGGGCTTTAAGGACCCCTCCTCAAATCCAGGGGCTCTCCCAAATCAGGGGGGTCCCCAAAACCTGTGCGGGTCCCCCCAAACTCAGGGGGGACTCCAAAACCCCCCAGGGACCCCCCAAACCCCAGGAGTTCCCCCCAAACCTTATTGGAGAGGACCAGGATGAGCAGCCCCAGGGCAGATGTTAAAGAAAATGGGCAGAGTCGGGTCTGGGGGTTTGCTGGTTTTATTGAACAGCTCCGGGTTGGACCCACCACCGCAGCGAGCGGCACCTGGCTCAGATTCACTGTCGGTTTACATAGAAACTAATAAGCAATTACATCACAAACTTCTGATAAAAATCCACTATTTCCATTCCTCTTTCTTCCTTCCTCAGGAGGCCCCAAAAGTCCCTTGTCAGGACTCCACAAAAGTCCATTCTTTTCCAGCTGATCTTTATGTTCTGGTCCCGCTCCGGCTCCGGTCTCACCCCGTCCTTAATGTCCCTGCTGTGGTCAGCGTCCCGCCGTGATCTGGGTCGACCAGACTCTGGTTTCCACCACCAGCGTCTCCTAAGGATTAACCTAAAATAGCTGAAGTCTATTTAGAGCTTTATTTCTATTAATGTTTATTTCTAAGTGTCCCATATTTCTTTTAAGGTAAAGAAAAGGTTAACCATACATCCCCTTTACTAAAACCATCACAAGGTAACACTTCTAGGCCTGCTCCTGCTGAGCTCCTCATTAAGCTTTGATTGATGATTTGTTCAGTCATGGGTCAGGGTTACACAAGGAGCTTTGAGAACAATATTCATGGATGGTGAAAGCCCACCCGTGTTTATCAGCTTGACTTATATTAATTATTCTATTCTTAATTCATGAGAACTTCTATAACAATTTATGTGACAATTTCGACCACACCCAGGCCCCTCTGCAGGCCCTCCCCCCCATAACCCCCCTGTCCCCCCATAACCACTGTCCCCCCCCATTACCGCCCCCCCAGGCTCAGGCCCCCCTGCAGGCCCTTGAGGGGGAGGCCATGGCCCAGGAGCAGGCACTGGTGCAGGGGGAGCAGCGGCTGCACGCGCTGGAGATGGAGCTGCAGGAGCTCCAGGTGTCCCCAACGCCCCCCGTGAGCTGGGCTCGGCCCCTTTATCGTAGAAGCAGCAAAAACTATTCCCAGTGCAGCGTTCCCCAGCGACCCCGCTGCCCCCCAGGTGAAGCACAGCTGTGTGCAGGCCGAGGGGCTGCCACCCCCCCAGTCCCACGTGGGCCGCGAGCGCCGCGGCGACGGCCGCTACGAGTCCAGCTTCGACCGCCTGTTCCCCCCGGACGCCTCCCAGCAGGACGTGCTCGAGGAGGTCGCGCTGCTCCTGCAGGTGGGGGGCCCCCAAACCCCTCCTGAACCCCCAACCCCCCTCCTTGAACCCCCAAATCTCCTCCTTATACCCCAAAAACACCCTTGAACCCCCAAATCTCCCCCCTTTGAGTCCCCAAATGCCCCCTGAGAGTCTCCAAATCCCCCCAAATCTCCTCATTGACCCCCAAATTGCCCCAAACTCCCCAAATCGCCCTCCTGACCCCCCAGATTGCCCAGGTAAGGGGTGAGAGGGGGGAGGGTGTAACCCCAAACTAAGGGGGGGAGGGAGAGGGCTGTGGGGAGAGCCTGAGGGAATGGGAGGGGAAGTTCATCCTGGGGGACCCCAAAAATGTCAGGGGGACCCCAAGAAATAGGGGTGTGGAATGGAGGGGGATCCCCAAAACTAATGGGGGGGGGGAGTTACTCACTGTCCAGGCCCCCCACAACAGCAATAACACTGCTGCTGATTGGCCGGGTGGGGGGGTCCCACTCAAGACCCTTGAGCTGCTACAGGAGGACGGATTTCACGCGGAGCATCGCTCTGGCGTGGGGGCCCTTCTTGAGAGTCCCCCCTTTTGTGGGGGGGCGAAATGGGGGTCCCTGTCCCCCCCATAACCACTCTCCCCCCGCAGGTGCAGCGGGTGCAGCCCCAGGCCCACCTGCAGGCGGAGGCCGCGGCGCAGGAGCGGGCGCAGGCGCAGGGGGAGCAGCAGCGCCTGCACAACCTGCTGCAGGAGATCAAGGTCTCCCCAGCCACCCCCCGAGTCCCCAACCACCCCCCCACGTCCCCCTGACTCCCCTTTCACGTCCCCTTTTTGAGAGCCCCCCCTTTCTGTGGGGGGGAAATAAATGGCCGTGCAAAAGGCGAGTGCCCTCATGTCCCCAACACCCGCCATGTTCCCCTGGGCCCCCTCCCCATGTCCCCAACCCCCCCCCCCCGCTGTGTCCCCAACCCCCCTCTCCATATCCCCCCCACAGGTGCCCCCCCCCGCCTCCAAACGCCCCCTTCAGACCTCAGGGGCCAAGTGACCGACCTGCAGGCGGAGCTCAGGGGGTGCCGGGAGCAGAATCGGGTGCTTGAGGCCCAAATCCGCGACCTCCGGCACCTGGTGGAGACCCTGCGGGGGGAGCACGAGGCCGGCGAGAGCCACCTCACCCTGCGCCTGCAGTGAGTGTGTGACCCCTCCCCAAATATCGGGGTGCCCCACCAAAAGTGGGGTTTAACACCCCCCCCAACCCCAGGAGCCTGGAGGCGGAGGCGGCGGCGTGCCGGGAGGAGCGGGGCCGCTGGCGTCGTGAGGCTGAGGGGCTGGCGGCCGAGAAGCGGCGGCTGGAGGCTGAGGGGTGTGCGCAGGAGCTGGCCGCCCGCCTGCAGGACACAGAGGTTATTGGGGGGGGGGGATTTGGGGGGGCTCCCCCCTTCCCCCCGCAAAAAAACAAGGGGGTTTGGGCACCAATTGGGCCGCTTTTGTGCCTAAAAAGGGAGGGGGGAGCTCAGGAGCCCACAGTGGGGGCTGGGGTTTGCCCCCCCACCATGATGGGGGACAATTTTGTGTCTGTCCCCCCCACCCCGGGCTGTTTTCTGCCCCCCCCCGCCATGACCGGGGCTGATTTACCACCCCCCAGGGCTGTTTTTTGCCCCCCATCCTGACAGCGGCTGATTTTCTGGGGTTGGGGTGTAATAATGGGGGGGGTTAAATTATGGGAGGGGTTAAATTATGGGGGTGGTTAAATTTGGGGGGGGGTGTCCCCTCACCGTGGCCGCATTTCTCGCAGCGAACCAAAAGGTTTTCGGGGTTCAGGGCTCGGCCGGAGCAGACGCAGCAGGATTGATCCTCGCCCGGCACCACGGTGGCTGTATCGGGGTGTAATTAATTAATTAAGAGGGGTAATTAATTAAGGGGGGGCTGATTAATTAACAATTAATTAGTAGTTAATGAATTACCTTGGCTGATGTCTTTCCAAAGGACGAGGAATTGGGAATTATCCTCGAATTGCACCAGGCAGCCCCGACGCCCCGCGTCCACCTTGGGGGGGGGACACAAAATAAAGGAATTGGGGTGAAATAAAGGGGGGTGTGTGAAATGGGGGGGTGTAGGGGGGGTTGGGGGGGCGTCCCCACCTTTTTGATGGTGCCCTGGTAGAGGAGCCCGTTGGTCCAGTGTGCCAGGACGTCCTGACCCTCCTGAAATTGGGGGGGGAGCGGGGGGGCGGCTTGGGGGGCCCCCGTGTCGCTCACCATCACATCCTGGGGGCCTGGAGGGGGGGTGTGGGATCTAGGGGACCCCCCCATGCCCCAAAGCTGGACACCCCCCACACATTGTAATGGGATGGGGAGGGCAGGATTTGGGAGGGGGCGATTTGGGGGGGATTTGGGGGGGCATTTTTTTTTTTTGAACAGCAGTATAATTTGTGTAGACCTGATGGTTTCCAGAAGCTGTCTTATTGTCATGGTCTAAGGCTGGGGCAGGTATTAAACCAGTGGCAGACGCTCTCTGTTAACCCTTCCCCCTACCCCCCCCCACCAAAGGGAAAGGGAAAAGGGAGAGAAACTTATGGGTTAGAAAGTTAAAACAGTTTTAATAAACTATAATAAGTATAATAATAGTACTGGAATAATCAAATATATATATAAATATATACAAATATATACAGAAATCCAAGATCGAGCTCCCCCAATGTCGGCCACGTCCCCACCAGCACTGCAGGGCAGGCTCCGGGAAGGCCCAGGCTGGGCCCAGCGACGGTCGAGAGCTGGATTCAGGGATGCTCGGATCGGGATCGGGGGCAGCAGGAAAACGGACAGAGTCCTCCTTGGACACCTGCCATAGCAGAAAGAGAGCGAGACCCTCGTGATCCCCCTGCTTTATACCGAGAATGAGGTGTATGGGGTGGAATACCCTCGTTGGTCAATTTTGGGTCACCTGCCCTGTCTGCTCCCCCCTGCAGCTGCGACCCCCCTTCGGCTCTGCACTCGTAAGCAGTGAGGAATTCAGCAGTGACCTTGGTTTCTCTAAGACTAAGGACAGCAAGAGCCTTTCTGCGAAACATCCCTACCGGTGCCTCAGCGATAACTACAAACTTCGAGCATTATCAGTCCTGGAAGCAGACGCTGTCTGCAGAACATGCAGTTAGTGTCAGAAAGTGCAGTTACTTAGAGGAGACTGAGCTGAAAGTAAAAATCACTGAAAGGAAAACTGGCCTGGTTTAGGCCAAAGCAGGACACTTCTGTACCTGGGTTTGTTCTGTTTTGCTTTTTAAATCCTTTCACACTGAACTAACAAACACTGACCGTGACTGTTGTGGATATTGGGTTGCATATGTTGAAAAGTGGTTTGGTGGTTGTTTGTTTGGTTTGGAGGTTTGTTTGTTTGTTTGTTTTTTAAAGTGAAATTCTATTGACAAACAGTTAACTATGTGAGTGGTCTCTCATCTCGTTGAATCTTTTCCTTAATTTGCAGTCAAACGGAGGTGTTAAATACAATCTGTAGCAACACCCAGCATTTCTTGAAAGACGACGAGACTTCCTTATTTCTGAATACAAAATGCTCCTATGGTACAATAAACATTTAAGTTCTTCTAATGAGTTAGTAAGAGCAGACTGTAACTGGCAGGTGGAATTTAATGGCTTTCATTAAGTTTACAAGATTAATTAATGTAGTTCTCTAATAGGAGTCTTCCTGAATTTAAAACTTGCTTTGCTTGCTTTGAGAGAATTTCTTGAAAGAAAAATGGTTCTGTGTTGGTTGCCATAGAGGGGGAGGAGAGTGCTCTCTGGGTTGTGAAGGAATGGTCAAGATGGCAAAGTCTCCTCCCCACTTCCCACCTTCTGGTGAAATGAACTGGTGAGATGATGCTAACAAAACCTCTTATCATTTAGAGGTCATCTAACACATATGTCTGCCTCCCTTGTGAGGTCTGAATACTCCAGGAGCTGCTTTCCTTCAGCTAAGGCTCGCCGTTCTGTGGGAGATGCTTTCTTTCAGATGAGGTGGTTGGTTTTAACAATACCTTCCTTGGGCCTGTTTCTCATGCTGTCAGCTTTGTATCTGTCTCCTGCTGGGATTGCTCAAGCTGAGCATAGCATATATGAGTGCTCTTAGCTAGCCTGGTCTTCTAATTATGTGTTGGAGTTTTTTGTTTAAGAGCTAAAGAATTGTATTTAGAATTCTTAGTACCTCTTTCTCTATATGAGGAAGGTCTGTTCTTAAATGCTGTTTTTCAGGTTAGAGGGGTGAAGAATGTCAATATCTTCTGGACTGCTTAATGGAAAACATTCTGTGCTAACCTCAGTGTAGGTAACAGAAGAGCCAAATCCTTAATTATTCACATTCTGAAAGGTTTATCTAAGATGAAGAGACTGCTTATCACTCCAGTAAATGCCATGAAGGAATTGGTTTTTGCTGTGAAACACTCAAACATAATTTTTATGGTCACTAATAATCTCAAGGTAAAAACCAAAACAACCCCCAAACTTTTAATGCAACTTGAAATCGGTGAAGTGCTCTTGGATGGGACATACAGGCTAGGAAACTTGCTAAGATAACGAGTTTTATAATTATAGAAACAGCAGTTTCAACTACTGAAATCGGCAGATGCGAGAATCAACTGAAATACGTAGTCGCTTTAGCTGTAAGTACCTTTCGGCGTTGTTTCCGAGCTGTTCCTGGGCTTCAGGGCCTGCTGTGTGACGGTGTCGGTCTTTAATCGATAATTTGTGCTTGACATACAAGCTACTAGTAGGGTGAAGCTGGATACCTTGAGTAAGATGTCTCACGGATGTGAGTAGCACGCTATAAAAGAAACTGTACATCCGTGGTGTGTCTCTCTTCTGCTCGTGCTTACTCTTTAAAAGGGGCTTGGCTTTAATGTGCTTGTACCCATGCAAGTATCCTAAACTTCTCCTGCTGTTTGTAGCTGTTGCTGAAGGAGGTCAGTCTGTGTAGATGTGCACTGCACAACACCCCATAATAGTTGATAATACTTTTTTTTTTTCCTTCCCCTCTACTGACCGTCTGGACCTCAGTCCATGGGATGGGAGGGATTGCTCTGCATGGGACATAGAACGCGATCAGCCCGTTTAACATCCCTTCCCCTTTATGTACTTTCCCTGGGCCAGGCTATTTACTGGTTTCAGTTTTGAACTTCCAAACTACTGGTGTGTTTATTCCAGCTTGCCTTATCTGCACATACCCAGAGCTGAATTGTCGGTTCTCTTTTTATCGGTGTACCATGTGCGGTCACGGCATGAAACTTAAGAAAGCCTTAGTGTAAAATTCCTGATATCACCACAGTCTCAGAAGGTGATGCTGCTGTGGCTGTACTGTTTTATCGTTGCAATATGCTTTGATGCTCTTTTCTTAGCTTGATTTAGTGGTAGTTGATTCTTGACCTATCTAGCTGGAACAAAAGAAGAACAGGATGTTATTGCCTAGAGCAATTGTTTACGTCAAAGCGTGCTCTCTGTTAGACCACTCAAGCATTTTCATATTGGCTTCCTCAGAAAAAAGCTGTCTAGTCACCCAGCAGATACTACCATTTTATGTTTCACATTAAATTAGCCAGGCTGGTTTTGGTGTTTCCTTACATCCTGTGTGAATCTTTTCTGTCGAAGTATACTGGGAGAGCAAAACCAAAACTTGAACCAAAGATTAAAATAGGAAAGCCAATAAAATTAATTTTTCAATACTAATCAAATATGTACTCCGAACAACCCTAGTCCTAATTAAAAACCTTTCTCTTTTATTGCTAAACAATTATTTTAATTGATCTGAATTTTATGTTGATAGATTATCTGAGTGTGACTCCAATCAGTCACCTGCTGGAGGTTTGGGATATGTCAGGAATCATTTTTCAACCTGAGAAAGGAATTGCAGCTTGCTGAAAACTCCTGTAAAATTGTTTGGACTTGAAGAATTCACATTAACATCAGAGAGAGCCTTTATAGCCACCGAGTTAGATAATAGCATGTTACGTGTTGTTGTTCTTCCTGCTTCAATGAGGAGCAGTTGATAGTTGAATTACTGGATGTTGCAGACATTAATGACTGGCAAAGGTAAATGCCCCTTGCTGGTGTAACATTACAGTGTTTCGATGCACAAAATGAAAAATGTTGATCTTTTTTCTCCCCCTCCCCTTACTCAGGTATAGGCAGCAGCTGAAACTGGTGAGGTGACAAGTTACAACTCTTTGTTATAATCTTATTGTGAATCTTCTCGCATTTAGTGTGTGTAGGAAATATTTTTATCCTTTGCAGTCAGTGGAACTGGCAGCGCCCTCTGCACGCACACAGACGCGTATGTACACACGCGTGTGCGCACTCAGCCTGCGGTCTGCCTGCAGGGGCTCGGGCTCGGGCCACACTTACCGTTCTCTGGTCTGGTCTGTGTTTTGTGCTATAGTCATCACCGTGTCACCATTTCTTAGTTTATGCCTTCTTTCTCACCCTTTCCTTCTGCACGTGCCTTTCCTTCTGTCTTCTGCTCTTAGACTTCCATCAGTGAAGTAGGAGTCTCTCTCCCAGTTGTTACTGGCATCATTTTCCTACCGTGTGAATTTGGGAAGGGTGGGGGCAAGAATGGACAGTGTTAATACCTGTTCTTTATAGTCCTTGATTGTAAACAGCTGTAACCCAGGCAAGACCATTCTATTCTGATAAAGTTGTGAGCAAGTTTTAAACTCCTTAAAGCTCGAAATTTCTTTCCAAATGCTGTTTTCTTGCCCAAAATGGGCATTTCAAGAACTTCTCACCTTAATACATGTTCATTGAATCTAGGTAGATTCGTAGTGACTTTTGTGGAAGTAAAACACTTACCAGCTTCTGGAAGTGCCGCTTTATTAGACTCTTGCTTTGCTGTGTAGAGAGCACATTTTAAAGCTATTTTAATAGGCATACATAAAAAGGATTTCTGTGTTACGATCAGTTCAAAGTGTCACAGGCTGGCAGGCATTGCCTTTAGAGTTTTAGGTTATTAATTGTCTCCATATCAGCTCAGAAGCCTTCTGTTTCATCATCTTGTTTCATACTCTATGTTAGTAAATGGATTCATGGTTAGAGCTTGTGAAAATGGCACATGTTAGTAGACTCAGCTGTTTTGACCAGTTAATCTTGAACATGTACTTTAGAGTATACTAATACGATTAACAATAGAATAATGAGAAGACCTGGGAGTTCATAATAAGGTAATGAACTTGCTGATTCAGCTCTGTAAAGGATGCTTTGTCTGACTTAATCAGACCAAGTTCAGTCTCTGTAATATGTGGTAGCCTTATCCTTCCCACATACACCATCCCTCAGCTTTAAAAATATTATATAACCCCTAAAAATAATTTATCCTTGAATTTGTTAGGAGCAGACTAACAGATATAAACACTGGGTGTCATTTGTACTTCATTTGTATGGAACCAACTCCCTGGCAGATTCAGTGCTTTAACAAATGCTGCTTCTTGTCGCACACTGTTTTTACCTGATTCATGTTGGGGTACTTGTATTCTCCGAGGGCACACCTTAACAGTTCGCAGTTCTGGTGGTGAGATAAATGATTTGTTTCTGGTTTGTACAGGATGCTGTGTTGGGGGCCATTATTGTGTTCCCTTCCCTTCTCTTCCCTGCCACCCCCCGCCCCACCTCCAGCCTCCAAAGCAGCTGGCAGTCAGACGTTGTCAAAAGAAGCTGGACATCCTTGCTCCATCTGTATAAACAACCCCTGTACGACTCTGTGCCCAGAGCTGCTGCCTTTGGTGGGCTGTCGTATTGCGTGTCCCTTGGAAGTGCACGTCTGGGTTAAAGAGCAGCTGGGTGCTGGGGCATTAAACCTGTAAGGCTCATGGTGTGTTCAAAGCAGCAGTGGATACTCTTGTCTCTTCAGCTGTACAGATGGAATAAATCAGAGTGACCCCTTCAAGTGACCGTCAGGACTGCAAAAGCGTGAGTAGGCATTTATGGCCAGGAAGAGACTCTTGGGGAGATAAATTGGTGTGAGAGAGCAGCTCCATAGACAAGCTGCAGCGCTGCTGTACCTAGCTGGCGTGTTTCTGGCTACTGACTAGGTGCCTGTCCCTTCCTACGCAACCAAAACCTATGCCACTGGAAGCACCACGGTGGTGGAAAAGTAGCAACGTGAGCTTGAGGGTGTCTCCAGTTACTGTAGAAAGTGTAGAAGAGGTACAAGCTGCAGCCTGTGTGTGTCTCGGACCACGAAAACACTCTCAGGCTGAAGCTGCCTGTGGATCTACAGACGCAGTTACTGGTCCACCATTTCTTGTACGAGTGGCTACAAAGGGGGCAAATAAGCATGTCCTGAGCAAGGTGAATGAAGAAGAAAAGGTTCAAAATTGCCTTTGAAACCACAGAATTTTGGTTTTGAACCTATTCCCTGTAGATACCAGAATCAAATACGTGATGCTTTGTCTCTGTGCAGAGCTTGCATCGCCTAATCTTTGGCTGCATGAAATTAGCTTCAGCCAGTCCTGGAACTCTTTGGCTGTTCATGGCTTTGAGATCAGTGTGTTTGGGGCAGCTTTTGTGAGCTGTAGCAGCAGTTCCTTAGCGATTCCTCTGTACTCGGCACTGGTGAGGCCGCATCTTGAGTACTGTGTTCAGTTCTGGGCCCTGCACTTCAAGAAAGATGTTGAGGTGTTGGAGCAAGTCCAGAGGAGGGCGACCAAGCTGGTGAAGGGTCTGGAGGGTCTGACCTACAAGGAACGGCTGAGGGAGCTGGGGTTGTTTAGCCTGGAGAAGAGGAGGCTCAGAGGTGACCTTAGTGCAGTCTACAACTACCTGAAGGGAGGTTGTAGTGAAGTGGGAGTTGGCCTCTTCTCCCAGGCAACTAGTGATAGGACAAGAGGACACAGCCTCAAGCTTCGCCAGGGGAGGTTCAGGTTGGACATCAGGAAGAATTTCTTTACAGAAAGGGTTATTAGACATTGGAATGGGCTGCCCAGGGAGGTGGTGGAGTCACCATCTCTGGAGGTGTTTAAGAAAAGCCTGGACATGGCACTTAGTGCCATGGTCTAGTTGACAGGGTGGTGTAAGGGCAGCGGTTAGACTCGATGATCCCAGAGGTCTCTTCCAACCTGGTTGATTCTGTGATTCTGTGATTCTGTGTGATTTTGCCTGTCATCAGTGTAGGGAGAAGGGGTCGTATGGTCCCTGTGCAGACTGGTGTCCTGTCAGCAGGCCTGTCTGCCTGTTCAAGATGTGCGAGGTCACAGCATAACAGGTCCTTCCAGTGTGAGGCCCTTGTGACTCTATTTGGATCTCGCTGTCTGAATTTCTCCTGATCTGCCTTGCGCGCTACTGCGACCAGAGAACGGGAACCTCATCGCTTGTGTTGCCCTTGCATGTTAGTGTGGGTTTTTTCCTGAAGTTTCTAGTTGTTATAGCTTGGAAAAGGAAGAGGTGGACCCTTCAGTATCATCTGTCAGTTTAAAAAATACACAAAAAGGTGTGTGGTGGGTTTTTGGGGGGTGAGAGTGGTCAGTGGAAAAAGTGAAAGTGGAAAAGGAGATGTGTGGGAAAGATTGTTGTGAACAATGCAGAATTTTTGTGGAACTGTTTTTGTTGATCTAGAAGGATATTCCTACCTGGCAGTTCATAAGCAGATGTCAGCTTGCTTAGTTGTTCTGCTGGACTAGCTAAAATCCTGTAGCTGTCCTAGTTCAGCCCCGACCCCAAACAAATAATACTCTCTCTTTCAGCCAGGCGTATTTGAATCAGCCTTCAGCGTGCCAGCCTCAGGTTTGCGGCCTCTCGTTTCCTGAGGTCATGTACAAAGCACCTTGTCTTTTTGTAAAATAGCATTCAGATAAATGGAGGTCTGTATTATGATACAAGTAAACTACGTGATTAAGGCAACTTTAAAATCTGAGGAGTGTGGATCCTATTTCTGGGATCTTCCCCGTGTAGACTACGTTGATGCCGTGTTAAGCCTGACTCTGATGCCTACGCCCAAGAGGAGCTAATGGTCTTTATTTTTCTCCTGCTTGAATAACTGAGAAAAGCTGGTGGTCTAAGCAACGAAACGCAGCTGCAAGAGAAGGCGTTTATCTTGTAGGGCAGTGGATCCTACACCAAAGTCTGCTCTTGGTCTTTTTCTGAGGAGGAGACAGTGAGATTGTTTCTTGAGCTAGATTCTGTCAGTTGGGTCCCATGGGCCAACTGAGGACCCTCCTCTTGTAGGGAGAGGGTGGTGGTGCTCTGAGTGAAGGGCTGTAGTGCTCAGTGAGAGTGAAAATGCACATGTGGTGCTCTTGAGCTTGAGTAGTCTCTGAAACTCACTGATGTTGAAGGTCACTGAAGCCAAGTAATGGATGGAAGATAAATTTGATGCTGTTTTGGCATGTTAAGACAAGGGTGGCTATTTTAGGATATTTGTGATATATAAAAATACTAACAAACGGCTCTTCTGAATTTGATGCTGACATAGTTTTATACTTATTTTTTTCTTAAATCTGGTCAGTTCTATTGCTGTCATAAAACATCCTGGTAACATTATGTGCCTTAAAGCCTGATCATGGCTAAGAATTTGGAAAGCTTAGGACACCTACTAGTGGTCAGCGCTGGACGAGGTTGGTTGTTAGGTCTTTCTTTTCTGAACTGTTACGTTTCCTAATAGGACATAATTTTCCTTGAGGTGAAGGTGGAAGATGGACTCGCGATTTGGCTGGAATCGTCTTGGCCATTGTTGTCCGTAAGCGGGTATTGTCGATGTTCATCTCAGTCCCCTGGCAATCACCTCTGACTACAGAGGGTGGGAGAAACTTACTTACCTTTTTTTTTTTTTTAATTTTATTTTTATTTAGTGGTTTGTTTTCAGCTTTACCTTGTTAGTCAGTAGTCTCTGCCTCAGGATTAGCAAGCAATGGTATCCGTTAGCTTTACGAACCCCTCCAGCTGGTATTAGTTAGGGAGTACAGCCCTGTGGTTATATAGGAGACCAATGATAAAGCAAACTTTCTGAGTGCTTCCTACGTGTCTCCTTTTGAAAGCACTTTCAGTCATATGTGGAATTCAGGAAGGCCCCAGGGAGGACATCTGCTGCTTCACCCATTGCTCTTGGTATCTGTTTAACTCCTTAACCACCGAGACTGGGTCAGCTTTCCTCACAAGTGTCTCTGGCTAGCCATTGCCTACACACAGTCCTTCATCTGCAAAGCTTTCTGCTTTCCAGAGAAACAGTGCTCCTCTGTCTCCTTCCTCTGACATGGTCACAGTTGTTGGGACTTTTTTCCCTTCTTGAATTCAGTAGCTCATCTGATAAGCCATGTAAGACTCTGCACAGCTATATTAATTAACAGGAGGAGTGTCATCACTTATGTCACTCCTGTGAAGCTGTAATTTGAATAACGTGTAACTGAAATAGTTTTTTGGTTTTTAAAAATTTCATACCCTGCTGCCATGTCATTTCAGAAATCCCAATATTTTGAGCGTGGCCTCTGTGTACTGAAAAATAAAAATAGATGCAAGAATTCTTTATTCTTGCCTTTTTCCAGAGTTCTCTACTGCTTTATTAATCTGTTCTGATAAATTTGATACACTTTTCATTCCCCTCAGGAAACAAATTTATGGTTGGAGTCTATTTCCCACTCTCTGATGAATGCAGAGATGCCATTAAGTGAAAACTTGCTCGGTCCGTACGCATTTGTCCAAGTGTGTAATGCAAGTCCCTCGAAGGGCTAGTGAGATGTAAATGGCAACCCATTTTGTGTCCTAACGGATCATGCCCATGGGCACCAAAAATTGTCGTGCTGTTCGGAGCATGTTCTCACAAAGGTTCTTCCCTACTCTGGAGAAAACATGGCTAAGAATTGCCTGCTGAGAAACACGGGAGCTGCTTGGGGAAACTGCTCCCAGATGCTCTCCTTCCTGGGCGCAGCAGCAGTCACTGGGCTGTATGAACTGTGGCAGCAGCAGCTTGCTCGTACCGTTGCCCCGTGCAATGCGTGCTGCATCCAGCGTGATACAGGTGTATTGCAGGGCTCGCT
Organism: Nyctibius grandis; assembly: GCF_013368605.1. Lineage (NCBI taxonomy): Eukaryota > Metazoa > Chordata > Aves > Nyctibiiformes > Nyctibiidae > Nyctibius > Nyctibius grandis. Next base: position 463,047 of record NW_027167470.1, read on the forward strand.
GGGGAAAATGGTGCCTGCCACTGCCAGAACAACGTGGCACTTGGGAAAGAAGGCTGGCAGGAACAGTAGTATGCTGGGTTAGCAACCCTGTCCTGTGGGGTTAAGCACCCTGACTCAAATAAAAATCCCACTCCTTTGGAATGCCGAGAAACAAAATAAAATGAATTCTGAAAAAAGCCAAACCCTGTTGTGTTGACTTATCCAGTTTCTTGGATTCTGTGCCTACCATCATATGTGGATACACCGGTGATAAGACTTTAAAAGAGGTAAAAGTGGAATAAGTTTGCTGCTGAAACTTAGAGCTGTTTCTATCAAACAAAATAACTTTGTTGCTTAGTCTATAGTTTTCAGTGTAAATTCAGAATTATGCCAATAATTGCTTTAGCTTTATAAATTAAAAATAGATCTGAAAAATAAATCTGAATGCATGTTGAATATGTTCCTTTGTATTTTAGGAGAACCCGCAAATTGTCAGGGTGAAGGTTACAGCTGTAATTGGCCTGGCCAAGGATAGGTTAGGAGCCAGGTAAGAATATATGTTGTCATCTTCGTTTAGCCCGTGCCCAGGGCTCAACAATAACAGTTTTTCTCTCACCCAATGTCCCTTTCCCAGCTGAGGAAGGAAATTGGGAAAAAGAGGGAGACTTGTGGGTTAAAATTAAACAGATTTAATAAAATAAACCAATATAAATGCTAACACAAAGCACACACAAGTGTACTTAGCTACAGGTTGCAGCAGGTTGTCCAGGAATAGCAATTGTCAGAGGCCAAAAGAGAGGAGAGCAAAAGCAGCCCCACCTCTCCCCCCAAGCCCTCCCTTTTGTAGTGAACTTGATTGTCAATGATGTAGAACACAGCTGTGGGCCAGCCTGGGTCAGCTGCCCTGCGTTTAACTGCTGATGGCCCTGATCACCATGGCTGGCCACACACTGAGACAAAATCCCAATGAAACCAGGACAGAACTGGAGACAGAGAACGGTGCCCATTTTACTAGAATAAGTAAACTTAACAAAATAATTACCTTTTGTTGCTTTATTCCCCTGTTATCATTAGGTTGTATACTCAGTTGCACGAAGATCTAGGTTTGCAGAGACAGATGAAGTCTCTGTTAATTTAGGACTGTTAGTGACTATAAGGATGTCTATAATTAAGCAGCTCTCACGGTTCAGTAGGGATACAGTGGTAAGAGGACTAGGTCCTCAGTACATGTTTATGTTATACCTGTAAAGGTGAATCTCGTTCCTTGGGAAGGTATGTTTTATTAAATTGTGTTCTCTTAAGCTCTCTTCCATTGAGCTTGTGTAGGCAGAATCTTTTTCTGGACACTGACAGGTCTCTTACCTGCTACTTTTCAAATATTCCTGCAGGACTTCAGGCCTTACCACACTCAAGCTGTACTTCTGTGCTTTTATGATGTCCTAAAATAAGTGAACTGAAACAGATACTTCAAACTGAGTTGTGGAGTAATCTTAACTGTGCTGTCTATAATGCCACTATCTGTTATGTCTCCACATGACTTTGCCTTTTTCTCTACTGAGTTCAAAGCCAAGACTATGGTATTAATAGCTCTGTTTATACACGTTTAACGCATTCAGTTCTTTGTGGATCGCTTCATTCATGTTAAACGTGATTCTAAATATGGATGGGTCTAAGTGTTTTCTTTTGAAAACCCTTGATGGAGTCTAGCATGCAGGCTGGCCTCTTGTATTAACTTTGATTCCGCTCACACTTCCTTTCTCTTTGTTGCAGGAGCTCTTGTGACAATCTTGGCTCCCAGCCATTAAGTGCTGCTGACTTTGGAAAGATCATGAAAAGTGTCTTTCCAAATATGAAGGCCCGTCATCCAGGCACAAGAGGCAAATCAAAATATCCTTTGGTAGAATGCTTCTCAGTAGCTACTTCTGCACTTGCCTGAAGAACATCTGTCGTTATGGCTTAACTACCAGCTAAATGTAGAAGTGTTGTTAAATAAAAAATGCGGGCCCTTTCCCAGCATTCTTTAAACATTATTAATTGTGGTGGTGTTAGGTTGCAAGATACAACTTCAGAAACAACTTTAAATTTAGGTTCTGACGCTTAGTTGTCAGAGCAGCGAGGAATCAAAGCAGCTTTATCATCTAGTGCAAAGGTAGATGTTGGAATAAAGGAACTTGCCTTATATATATGCAGTAACTAATATTTCATTGATAGTACAGCTCAGAATTATCAGAACATTTCTTGCTCTTAGATTATGCTTGTGCACACCAGTAATTTAGAAGTTAGTTGTAAAGCCAAAGATCCTTCTTAAGCTGTGCTACAGATATTGCATAAAACTGCCTCTCCTCGACTGTTAGTATTGCTTGAAAGAGAAGAGGGAACTGGGAAGTCATCACAAAAGCTCACTTGAGACTTGGAAGGCACGGTGCGAGGCTTGCCCTGCTGTAGGGGGGGAGATGGCTTCCTTCACAGCATTGTGCAGACCTCCTGAGATAGGAAGGACATTTCGGAGCAAGAGCTTCTAGGATGGGGAGCACTGTCTCTCTCCCTTGACTGCAGAGTCTTGTTTTTTGTGTCCAAAGTTGGAATCTGCTTCCTTCCCTCCTTCCCTTTGTAGAGAAATAGTCCATGCCAGAGGTTGTGCAAAAACATGACCCCATTTAATTGTAACTTAATACAAACCTTAAAGTACTTAAAAGAACTGATGTTGTCATAGTGCAATTAGGCATAATTGTTACAGGCAGAACTATACACAGTTAGGTCTTGGGACAGATGAGGTTATCAATTAAGAGGCAGCCACTGTGAAGAATTTGGGGCAAATGCAATAACCAAGTCTAAAGGCTACAAGGATGTGAATTTTTCTCAAGCTTTTCTGAGACTGAGCTGCAGTTTGTCTAGTCTTTAGCACGCTGACGTGTTCGTTTAAAAACCAAAAACTGTTAGTGATTTTCAAAGTAAGTAGTTTTTTCATCAGCAAGAATTTTGTCTTTTCCAAGTTGAGAATTACACCTTCCTGTGAGAATCCCTCGAACCCATCGTGCAGTACCGTAATACCTGCTGCCTGCTGCATCCGCCAGGGTCGGTTCTTGCTGTGTTCTGACGTGCTGGGTAGGCTGAGCCACTGCAGTAAGCAAGGGAGGGAGAGCATTAAAAGGCCAGAAGGCATCAAGGTGCTTGTAGGTTCTAATTAAAATTGCAATTGTAGGCTCTCTTTTCTTTATTGCAGCTTGGAACTGATGGGTGGCAGTGGCAGGGTTTGCTGCCTGTGTATGCTCCTTTTTTTACCTGTTGTTGCTTGGCTTCATTGGTTCTGCTTGCCATGAGCTAGAAGGAATGTTGGGTGTATGTACAGCTCTTCCACTCCTGTAGCTTCTCCTTGTAGTTCCTTCAAGAGTACATGGTTTCCTTCAAGGAAAAGGGCAGTTATTTCCAATGCATGCCTCAGGGGCTTGGACAGTCATTTAATGAGAGGCTCTTTGTAGAGTGGCAAATAAAATATTTGCGTTGGACTTTATCGCAAGGAGCTACAGTGTCTGTGCATTAACTGAGGAAAAAGCAAACTTTTACCCTCAAAGAAAAATGTGTTGAATTTTTTTTCTCACAAATGTTACTTGCCTTCGGTGTTCGGCCCCCATAGCTGACTTGTTTTCCAGGAATTGTAATATATTTGGGCATTTCACTGCTCTGTGAAGATGGAATTGTGAAAGGGGAAACATATCGCAGTGTTGAAGCTCTCATGGTGCATGCAGACTGTTGCTGAGAGGGTGGGCTCCCAGAGCACAGTTGCCAAGCGTGTACTGGGTATCTAAAACCAAATACTTGCCCTAAAATGGTGTTGATTTAATTTATAAGAGTTTATTTTAAAATAAACTGTGAAATCTACAAAATGTGAATGATGTTAAAACCTTTTTAGAGGGACAGTTCAACAGGGTTGGTTGGTCACTGCGAGAGCACGCTAATCCTCTTGACTGTTAATAAACAAAAGATGATAAATGTGATGTGATTTTGTAAGTGAAATCAGTACCAGCTGCACAGATGAGTCTAACTCCCTGTTCTTCTCCCTGGAAGCACCACTTGTTCGCTTGTGATCAGCAAAGGCATTGTCTCCAGAAAAAATGTTCTCTCATTCTAATTTCCGTAGTTTTTTCACCTTTTCCTTCTTTTTTTTTTAATTTATTTTTTTTTCCCTGGACATTTCTCTTCTTGCCCTTCTTTCACCACATCCCTCGTCACACCCAGGTTGTGATCCATTCTGATATTATATGCGTTGTGTTTAATCCCTTGGCCATTAGATAATACCATCTTCTCAGAGCTGCTCCTCTATGACACAGACCCACAGCTTTCTGGAAAGATTTTTCATTTTCAAAGCTGCCTTAGACATTGATAACAAAACAGAACCCCAGCAGATGATGGAGTTTAAAGGTTCATCTGAAACATATCCACTGCCCTCTACTGTCAGTTACATGAAATGCATTGTTTTTGGATTTTGCTGGCACAAAAGCTGCAATTTGGGATTCTAGAAACAAGGTACCAGTACATGGTGTTTTAGCAGCTAATGCCCAGCTTGTCTGACAGATAGAGGTTTTGCCACAAACGCGGAAATAAACTGAAACACTGAATAATTTGAGCATGAAGTGGATGGGAGCACCTTGTGGAGGAGATGTTCCCAGAATGGTTGCGGAGGTGCCTGCCACACGTTCTGTGTGGTTAGATACAGAGGTGGCACTACAGCAGACAGGCTGTGCATGGTTATAATTAATTCTTCTTCTTTTGTATTCAGGAATAAAAGGGATCCCCCAGCCCTCAGCTTTTATACCTACTACTGAAAGCAATTCCTTTCAACCGCAAGTGAAAACCCTGCCATCTCCTGTTGATGGCCAGCAGCAGCTGCAGAGTAAGATCCAGAAGAAGCAGCAAGAACAGAAACTGCCGTCTCCTTTGCCAGGAGAGTCTCCAGCAAAGAAACCAGAAGGCACCGCAACCAAGGGTGTGACCAGTATGTCTAATGGAAGTCCTGCAGTTCTGTCTCCTCCTCCTGTTGGCATTGTTGTGGCAGCTGTCCCCAGCCCAATACCGGTAATGTTCTCCAGCAGTTCTCTAGAGAAACCGCCTTATGCAAGGGTGGTAAATTGCCAGTAACTGAGCAGTGGTGTCAGTGGGACAGAAAAACCGTTTATGTTCCAAGGCTTGGGTCCCTTGACACTTTTCTGTCCCAATGACTCTGTTATGCCATGAGTTACGGGATCGATACAGAGGCAGCAGAATTCTGATCCCATAGCATAGGCTGAGTTAGTCTTTGAAGTCGTTGACAGTGGAATGTCAGCTAGGGATAATTAAGGTTATATGTGGGAATAATTGCCCTTGAGATGAAGTTTAACCAGATGACAGAGCTGACACGAGTTGTGTGGGTCGCTGAGTCCCTAATAGGGAGTGTGAATTGGCTTTCATTGGTCCAGCACATTTAGTGACAGCAACAATTTTATTTTTGCGTGAATGTCTGTAGCATGGAACAGCTTTGTCCTTCAGCCATGCAAAACTGGGCGAGGGGGGAAGGTTATTTGTTTTTAAGATGTTAGCTGAGTTGTGGATTTCAATAGGTAAGCCATTTTTTTGCCTGATAGGGGGTTTGTCTGGCTTTTGAAACCTTGACAATGAGCAGTGCTTTGAACGCATCCTCTCCTCTTTAACCTTTGTGTGTCTGCCTTTGTTCCATGTGGTGAAGGGTTGTATGGGAATGACCCTTTCATTAGCAGGAAAGCAGAGTAGTGTGTAGACCAGTGCCTCATGCCTTAAAAATTGAGGCCACATATATCTGTCTACCAATCGTTAGGCAAGACGAATGGAAATTGTCTTGTATGTAGTTAAATAGCTTGTTTTGTTCCAAACTGACCTTCAGTAGCTTTGGTGTATTGAGCTGTGTTGTCCTTCACCTTTTAGATGCTTGGGGATGAGGTGATCTGTGGGCTTTGAGAACTTCCTTGCTTTTTGTCACCACCCCTTTTCTTTCTCTCTTTCTCCAGGTGCCAAGGACCAGGCAGGTGGTGATGTCTCCAAGTCCTGTGGGATGGCCTGATAGCAAGGTCCTGCCACTCGATGTTCAGGTGGTCACTCAGCACATGCAATTGGTCAAGCAGTCAGCAAAGACTTCCCAGAAGGTTCCTGCCAGCCCAGCTGGTGACCGCTCTGCCCAGCATCGCTACGTGCAGATCTTAGTGAAGCCAGCAGATACCAGTGCTCTCACCGTCCGCTCTCCCACGACGGTGCTCTTTACCAGTAGCCCAGTCAAGACTTGTGCCAGCTCCACATGTGAATTCCTTAAACGTGGTAAAAATGACAGCAGTATGTCTTGCCCCAAGCAGCAGTAGTGTGCCCGTCAACCAGGTGCCTTCCATTGGCAGTAGTGCAGGAGCAGCAGCAGAAGGGAGGACTGGTCCACAGATCAAGAATGGATCTGTTGTTTCACTGCAGTCTCCAGGATCCAGGCCTAGCACTGTTGTAGCTGTTCCTGCGGTCCAGATCAAAATGGAACCAGAAGCATTGCTGGATGAGAACTCAGTACAGGGCCAAGAGAGCTCCAACATGTCTAAATCCATAAAGGTAACCCCTGCCCTGCCTCCTGCTCAACTAATTAATTTTGAGGTTGCAGCCTTGAAGGATTCGGCTGATGAGGTCATGGAGGCAAAACCAGTTAAGGGCTGTGATCAGGGAGCTGAAGAAGCAGGGACCAAACAGAAAACACAGTCTAATGAGATCACACTAGTTTCTTCAGCAGGCAATAATCAAAGCACTCTAAAACCCTCAGTTGGCAGTCAAAACTTGTCCAGCACCAGCATGGGTTCCCCTCCTACTGGTGAGTCTACGATTAAAGTCAAAACGTGCACTAAAAGTCCAAGAAAGCGACAACCTTCTACACGTCAGGATTCCCAGGTACCACCTGTGAAGAAACCACTGGTGGAGCAGCTTCCAGCTGGTAGTGCTGTGGAGGGTCAAAAAGCAAACGGTGTTAAGAAGTCTCCGAAGGTTGGATCGTTGGCTAACAGTGACAATACAGCAACACGTGCTCAAGTTCCCAGCACGGTACCTGTGAAGGTACCTGTACCTTCTGCAGCTGCAGCAAACTTAGCAACAGAGCTTTCTTTGAGCACCAATTTAAATACCAGTGATTCTACTTCAGGACAGCAGCTTGCGTCAGCATCATCTCCAAATATAAAAGAACTAGAAGGAAACACGTTTGTCATAGAAAATGATTCCAAATCTGATGGCAGCTTTAACCCAAATACATGGCACCATGTCACCAACACCTCTGACTTTGTGAGTTGTGAACAGCAGCCAGATATCGGTGTTAGGACTGTTGCAGGGCACTCTGGCTCTAGTGACTCACGGGAATCGGCACGGGAGCCAGCGCCCTGCGAAGGCACACAGCAGGATGCGTACAGCCAGCAGTTACAGACCAGCCCCAGGACTCCTCCTGGGGTCAGATACAAGCACAGTCTTCAGGTCGGTTACCTCTGCAGCCTGAGCTGAAGGAGTTTGAACATACAGTCCCTCAGTCAAACGAAAACTTCTTTTGATTTGATGATGACCTTACCCAGGACAGCATTGTGAAGGAGCTGGTGCTCATGGAGGAGCAAATGTCCATGAATAATTCTCACCCTTAGGGTGGTTGTCTAGGAATGGCACTTTGGAGTCAGACTGCAGCTCAAGGAGCTCCCGTGTCATCTCATCCAAGCAGCACACACTTCTACCGTTCGATCCATAACAGCAGCACTCCAATTCACATTCCCACCCCACCCTGACTCCAACACCCACCTCTGAAATGATCGCTGGATCTCAGAACGTGTCCCGAGAGAGCCCTTGTTCGAGGCTGGCTCAGACAACTCCCGTAGACAGCGCTGTAGGAAGCAGCCGGCATACGCCCATCGGCCACCGCATTCGAACTGCAGCAGCAGCGTCCCTCCACGTCCCGTGGAATGCCGAAACCCGTTTGCATTTACTCCCATCAGCTCCAGTGTGGCTTACCATGATGCCAGCATGATATCGAGTAGCCCCGTGAAGCCAGTGCAGTGGCCTATGGCTACCCATCCTGACAAAGCCAAGCTTGAGTAAATAACAGCAAGCTTGGATGAATAACGGCACAGTGGGGGCAGCAGTTCATCGGTTGCAAACCACAGCATCCCTCGGAGCTGTCAGGAGCTGGTGGAAGACCGCGTCAGGAAGCGTGAGCCCCGCTGTCCATCGCCAGCGTGATCTCAGTGGAAGCACTGTTTACCCTGCCTCAAATATACCGCGCTCTAACCTGACACCTTTTGGAGGTCCTGTGGCTCCTGAAGTTCACGATGTACTTGCCAATGTCCCTGCAGACACCAGTGCCAATAACACAGTGCAAAGAAGCCAGTCAGTCCCATTGACTGGGATGATGCAGGCGGCCTTCCCGTCTTTTCAGAAACAAACACACACTAAAAAAACAGCCAACGTGTTGTTAAACAAACTTGATTCTGATGGTGATGATGCAGTGAGAGGTTTGGGAATGAACAACACTGTCAGGTTCCGAATTAAGCTCATCAGCAGTTGCCTGGCCCTTGGCCCTGGACAGCAACCCCAAGTAAATCAAATGCAGTCGGTCCCACGCGGGACCCCCCTATAAATCACACAGTATGTTGATGGAATCACAGGACGTTGAACGGGGGGAGAGGAGGAAAAAGGGGGGGTGACAATGAGGGGGGGTGACAACAGGAGGTCCGGACGCGCCCTTCCCCCCTCCAGCGTGCCCTCTGCTCCGTTGTCTTCCTCCTTTTCAGGGGGCTCCTCATGCTCTTCACCCTCTTCACCTTCCTGTGCCTCCCTGAAACCAGGGGGCGCCCTTTCCCCCAGGGCTGCCCCTCCCCCACTACCCCTTACTCCCCCTCCCCCCACCGACCCCTCCCCCACCCCAGAAAACACAGCACTGAACTCCATCTCCTGCCAGGGGGTGTGGAGGTTCAAGGGGGGGAGGGGTTGGGGTGCCCCTGCCCCCATTTAGGGCCCCCTCTCCCCACGTTGAAAGGCTCAGGGTGGGGAGGAGAGGCCAAGGGACCCTCTTAGACACCTAATTTTGGGGTCCCCCCTTAAACACCCCAGGAGGGCATGTCTGACTTTTGGGGACCTCTCCCCCCCTAATGTAGGCCCCTCCCCCCAGCCTGAAAGAGAGGTGGGGGAGGGACCACCCCTAATTTTGAGGTGGCTGGGGGGGGGAGGTACAGTTTTGGGGGGGCCCCCACCCCAATTTGTGGTCACACACACACCGCCTCCCCGCACACCCCCAAGGGCTTGGGGGGGGGTCTTAAGGGTTTTGGGGCCCTTCCTGAGGGGGTAGGGGAGGGGATTTTGGGGTCCATCCTCCTCCCAAGTGTATGTATATAAATGCTGAGTCCCCACAACAACCCAGAACCCCCCCCTCGTAAAATAGAGGCAACTGTTAATGCTCAAAAACCATTTAATTAGGGGGGGGGGGGCGGGCCGGGCCACAAATTTGGGCAGACCCCAACACCAAGGGGGGGCACCCAGATATCAAGCGGGGGTCCCCTATATCGGACGGGGGGGGCAAGGGACCCCAATATCAAAGGAGGGGGTCCCCAAAACAGCAGCTGAGTGTCATGGCACTGGTGGCTCCGTCACCTGGGGGGGGGGGAGTGGGGTGGGTTGGGGGGACCCCCATAATCTTGGGGGGGGGGACAGACAAAATATTGGAAACATGAACCCCCCCCCACTCTGTACCTGCAATATCGCAGCCAGTAGCGGGGGGGGTGGGGCCCTTGGGGGGGAACCTGTTGGGGGGGGACAACTGTTCATCTGTTCAACTGCTCATTTTTTCAACTGTTTAACAGTTTAATTGTTCAGTTGTTCAACTGCTTATTCGTTCAAATGTTCAATTGTTGAATTGTGCAATTATTAATCCGTTCAATTTTGCAATTGCTTAACTGTTTAATTGTTCAGTTGTTCAACTGCTCAGTTGCTCAATTGTTCAGTTGTTTAATTGTTTAGTTGTTAAATTGTTCAGTTGTTTAATTGTTTAGTTGTTACATTGTTCAAATATTCAAATGTAGAACTGTTGAATTGATTAATTGTTCAACTTTTCAATTGTTCAATTGGCCAATTGTTCAACCGTTCAAGTGATGAACTGTTCAGTCGTTCTATTGTTCTATTGTTCTATTGTTCAACTGTTCAATATTTCAATTGGTCAACTCTTTGTTCATTTTTTCAGCTTTTCAATTGTTCAATTGCTCAACTGTCTAATTGTTTAATTATTCAAACGTTCACTTCCTGAACTGTTCAATTGTTCAACTGTTTTATTGTTCAATTATTCAATTATTCCATTTTAATTATTCAATTGATTGTTTTTATTTGTTCAACTGTTCAATTGTTCAATTTTTTAATTGTTCAATTTTTTAATTGTTCAATTTTTTAATTGTTCAATTTTTCAACTGTTGAATTGTTTAATTGGTCCACTGTTTAATTGATTATTTTGTCAATTTTTAACTGTTCAATTGTTCAACTGTTAAATTTTAAATTGTGCAACTTTTTAACCATTCTATTTTTCAATTGTTCAACAGACTACTTGTTCAACTGTTCAATTGTTTAATTGTTCAATTGTTCAATGGCTTTATTGTTCAACTGCTCAGTTGTACAATTGCTCAACTGTTCATTTGTTCAATTATTCAACTGTATCTTTGCTCTACTCTATTTGTTCACCTGTTCAACAACTGTTCAACTGTTCAACTGTTCAATTGTGCAATTGAGGGGCTTTGTGACGGGAGGGGGCCGCATCATGGCAGAGGCCATTGTGACACGGCATCCCCACGGTGACCTAGGGGTGTATATGGAGCGACAGCCCTGGGGTGCCTGCTCCCAGGAGAGCCCCTCACACAGAGGGCAGCAGCTCCCCTGGGTGCCCACGGCAGGTCTGCAGCCGAGGACGCTGACGAAGCCCGTGGATGAGGAGGCGAATGCCCACCTAGTAATACCAGTGCTCGTAGTAACCCCGGCGCTCCCAGTAACACAAGTGCGACCTGTAACACCAGCACTCCCAGTAACACCAGTGTGCTCAGTAATTTTTCAACAGTTCACCTGTTTACCTGTTCATTTTACCTGTTGTTCAACTGTTTAATTTTTAATTGTTTAAATGTTCAGTTGTTCAGTTTTTCAATTGTTCAAGCATTTATTTTTTAGTTGTTCAACTGTTCAATTGCTTTAATGTTCATTTGTTCAATTTTTCAGCTGTTTGTTTTAAATTTGCAATTGTTCAATTCTTCAATAGCTTAATTGTTCAACTGTTCAATTGCTTTATTGTTCAATTGTTTAATTGTTCAACTGATTAACTGTTCAACTGTTCACCTGTTCAATTGATTAGTTGTTCAACTGTTTTTTTAGTTGTTCAACTGTTTTTTTAGTTGTTCAACTGTTTTTTTAGTTGTTCGACTGTTGATTGTTCAATTGATCAGTTATTCCATTGTTGAAATGTTAAATTGCTTTAATGTTCATTTGTCCTATTTTTCAAATGTTTAGTTGTTCAAATTTTCAGTTGTTCAGTTGTTCAATACCTTAATTGTTCAAGTGTTCAAATGTTTAAGTGTTCAAATGTTCAGTTGTTTAATTGTTCAGTTGTTCAACTGTTTCCTTGCTCTACTCTTTATTCCATCAACTGTTCAGCTGTGGTACATGGTTTATGTTGGGCTGGGCAGTGCTGGGTTAAGGGCTGGACTCAATGCTCTTACAGGTCCTTTCCAAGCGAAACGGTTGCTTGATTTTCTGATTCTAAGAGCAGCCCGTGAGGGACCTCCCAGCGCCGCCTGGAGAGAGGGCTGGTACCCCATGGTCCGTGGCAACTCCCGGGAGCACCCCTGTGTGCCACAGGGCCTCTGGGCACGATGCCGCCCACAAGGTCACAGAATCACAGAATCAATCAGATTGGAAGAGACCTCTGGGATCATTGAGTGCAACCATTCCCCTGACACCACCATGTCAACTAGACCATGGCACTAAGTGCCAGGTCCAGTCTTTTCTTAAACACATCCAGAGATGGTGACTCCACCACCTCCCTGGGCAGCCTATTCCGATGTCTAATTACCCTTTCTGAGAAGAAGTTCTTCCTAATGTCCAACCTGAACCTCCCCTGGCGAAACTTGAGGCTGTGTCCTCTTGTCCTATCACTAGTTGCCTGGGAGAAGAGGCTGACTCCCACTCCACTACACCCTCCCTTCAGGTAGTTGTAGACGGCAATAAGGTCACCTCTGAGCCTCCTCTTCTCCAGGCTAAACAACCTCAGCTCCCTCAGGCGTTCTTCGTAGGTCAGACCCTCCAGACCTTTCACCAGCTTGGTTGCCCTCCTCTGGACTCGCTCCAACACCTCAACATCTTTCTTGAAGTGCGGGGCCCACAACTGAACACAGTATTCAAGGTGCAGCCTCAGCAGTGCTGAGTACAGAGGGACGATCACTTCCCTAGACCGGCTGGCTACACTATTCCTAATAGAGGCCAGGATGCCATTGGCCTTCTTGGCCACCTGGGCACACTGCTGGCTCATGTTTAGCCGGCTGTCGATCAGCACCCCCAGGTCTCTTTCTGCTGGGCCGCTCTCTAACCACTCTTCCCTGAGCCTGTAGCTCTGCATGGGGTTGTTGTGGCCGAAGTGTAAGACTCTGCACTTGTTCTTGTTGAACCTCATGCCGTTGGTCTCGGCCCATCTATCTAACCTGTCCAGATCCCTCTGTAGGGCCTTCCTACCCTCCAGCAGATCGACACTCTCACCCAGCTTGGTGTCATCTGCAAATTTGCTGAGGGTGCACTCAATCCCTACGTCTAGATCATCTATAAAGATATTGAACAGCACCAGCCCCAGAACTGAGCCCTGGGGAACACTGCTAGTGACCGGCCGCCAGCTGGACTTTGCCCCATTCACCACCACTCTCTGGGCTGGGCATCCAGCCAGTTTTTAACCCATCGAAGAGTCCACCAATCCAAGCCCCGGGCAGCCAGTTTGTCCAGGAGGATGCTGTGGGAGACAGTGTTGAATGCCTTACTGAAGTCTAGATAGACTACATCCACAGCCCTGCCCTCATCTACTAAGCGGGTCACTTGGTCATAGAAGGAGACCAGGTTGGTCAAGCAGGACCTGCCTTTCATGAATCCATGTTGGCTGGCCCCAATGCCCCGATTGTCCTGCATGTGCCATGTAATGGCACTCAGGATGATCTGTTCCATCACCTTGCCTGGCACCGAGGTCAGGCTGACAGGCCTATAGTTCCCTGGATCATCCTTCCGGCCCTTCTTGTAGATGGGCGTTACATTTGCTAATTCCCAGTCAGCTGGAACCTCTCCAGTTAACCAGGACTGCCGGTAGATAATCGAGAGTGGTTTGGCAAGTTCCTTTGCCAGTTCCTTCATTACTCTGGGGTGAATCCCATCCGGGCCCATAGCCTTGTGGGTGTCCAACTGGCACAGCAGGTCACTAACCGTCTCCTCCTGGATCATGGGAGGTTCACACAGCCCCCCGCCCCTAACTTCAGGCTCTGGGGGTCGAGTCTCCTGAGGACAACCGGTCTTAACATTAAAGACCGAGGCAAAGAAGGCATTGAGCACCTCTGCCTTTTCCTCATCCCCTGACACTACACTACCCTCCTCATTCAGCAAGTGGTGGAGGCTCTCCTTGACCCTCCTTTTGCTGTTGATGTATTTGTAAAAGCTTTTTTGTTATCTTTGACCGTAGCAGCCAAATCAAGCTCTAACTGAGCTTTGGGCAGCCTGTTCCAAGGCTTGACAACCCTTTCCGTGAAGATATTGTTCCTGATCTCCAATCTAAACCTCCCCTGGCACAACTTGAGGCCGTTTCCTCTCGTCCTATCGCTTGTTACCTGGGAAAAGACAGTAACACTTGCCTCCCTACACCCTCCTTTTGGGCAGTTGTAGAGAGCAAGAAGGTCTCCCCTCAGGCTCCTTTTCTCCACGCTAAACACCCCCAGGTCCTTCAGCCGCTCCTCATCAGACTTGCGCTCTACACCCTTTGGAGGAGGGGAAGAAACAAAGAGTAAATTCAGGTCTGAAACCCCCTGTGCCGCAGGACCCCACCCTGTGATGTGTCCCCGCTCCCCATATTCCCCTCGCCACCTTGCGTCCCCTCCTCCGCCGGGCTCCCCATCACCTCCTCGTGTTTCTCTGAAGCTTTTTGCTCTGCGTTCAACTTCGGTTCTTCCCCTCGGGGGGGTCTGCGGGGCTCTGCACCCCTGGGGGGGGCACAGCGCACTCGACGGGGCTCAGCCCTGGGAGGGGGAAGAGACAGTCAAGCCCCCGCTCGGTCCCTTCCCTTATCCTGCTGCTCTGGCTACATGTCCCCCCCAAATTCCAGGGGTTCAGCCCAGGTTTGGTGTCCCCCCAGAGCTAATTTGGGTAGAGCCCCCCCCCAGCTCCGCCCCCAAAACTTTACCTGGACATTCTTCAGAAGCCCCTCGTGACTTGGGGACAGTGGGACCTGAAAGGGGACCGTCCCCCCAGGCTGCTGCAGGGAGAGGCCAGGTCCATCTCCTGGCCCCAGTCCGAGACGGGCTGGTGCCCTCCCACGGGGGAGAAGGGGCTGAGGGGGGTACCAGCCCCCCCCCATCTTGGGTGGGTGTCACGGCAGTGGGGGACACACGTAGTTTGGGAACCGCAGCCTGCCCGGCTCTGGGGAGATGCTGGGCTTTGGGAGGATGGCGCTTGGTTTCCTCCCAACCGATCACTTCCGAGCCGGGCACCACCACGTAGCCCTCCTTGAACCTAAAAAAAAAAGGGAAGGGGTGACACCGGGGACACTGAAACCCGCCTCAAATCACCCCCCTTCGTTACATACATGCTGTCCGATTTCGCGGCGTCCCACTCCCGCCGCCACTGCCCGGTGGGTTTGCGCTGCCGCGCCAGCCGTTCCTGATAGATTTCCTCCCGTTCCTTCTTCCAGTGGATGTACTCGGCTCGTTCCCGACCTGTCATGGACAGCATCATGTCCAGGGGCCCCTTGCTTTTTGGGCCAGAACGGTGGCGCTGCGGCGAGACACGGCTCCAGCTCTGTCCCACCTACTCAAATCCCACCCGATGTCCATCCTGGCACCCCAAAAAACACGAGAAAAGGGATCAGGGAACCCACCGAGGTATGTACGGGCCCCTGACAGGTCTTCTCACACTCCATCCCAGACTCGACCTTGTCGAAATCAGCTCCCCCCTTGCTTGTTCTGAACCCCACGGATGATCCCCTGAACCCCAACTCCCCCCCTCTCACGCCAGGGGAGAGCATGACCTGGACAGTCCTTCTCTCGGGTTCGGTGGCACTGGGGGGCC
The DNA here is from genome assembly GCF_013368605.1 of Nyctibius grandis. Lineage (NCBI taxonomy): Eukaryota > Metazoa > Chordata > Aves > Nyctibiiformes > Nyctibiidae > Nyctibius > Nyctibius grandis. The sequence goes on from NW_027167470.1 coordinate 478,362, forward strand.
GTGCCCGGCGCAGACACATCACCGCCCTTCCTTCTCTCTCCACTTTCTTTCGATCTTCTTCCACCTCCTGCCGCCGGAATACGGGTGTGAGAGGGGACAAAACCCCCCCATCATGTCCCACTACAAAGTCAGGGGAGGTGAAGGCCAGGACACCCCCTCACACCCTCCTGTGACCCCAAATGACATTAAACCCCCCCAGCCCAGCGTTAACCCGCTGTAGACGGGGCATTATGGGCTGTAAGTGCCTGCCTGGCCTCTAAGCAGGCAGAGGCGGGGAGAAGGGGGGAGCACGGGGCCCCCACACACACCTGATAACGCTTGAGAAGGGCCTCGTTCTTCTTGCGCAGTGCCTGGATGCACTTGTCCAGCTCCACCTCCTTGTCCTCCTTCGGGAGAAGAAGGGGAGAGAGGGGTGAGCGGGAGGACGGGCCCCCCCAGAGCCCCACACCGGCCCCCAGCAAGGCCCACACTGGTCCCGGAGCCCCAGCCCAGCCGGGCCACCCTCACCCACCTCCAGCCTGGCCCCTCAGCAACGTCTGACCGCCCCAGCTGGGCCCCCTACCAGGTCCCCAGCAAGGCCCAACCGCCGCCCCGGAGCCCCAGCCCGCCGCCCCGGAGCCTCAGCCCGGCCCCTGACAAGGCCCAACTGGGTCCCCGGAGCCCCAGCCCCCCCCCCCCCGGAACCCCTGCCCGCCACCCCCGAGCCCCAGTCCGGTACCCCGGAGCGGTACCGGCCCCCCCATAGTGGAGCCCTCCGGGCCGGGCCTCACCATGGCAGCAGCAGTGAAAGCAGACGGTTCGGTTCCCACTCATTCTGCTCCCACAAGGGGAGCCGCTCCGTACACACCTTAAACACACCGAAGGAGTCAGTGTAAATAGAAACAGGGCAAGTGGATTGGGACACACGTTTGAAAACACTCCACACAGCCACTAACTCTCCCTCTTGGGCGCCGCCTTCCCCTTCCATAATCAATTTTTGATCAGTTCTTCCCTGTACAGTGGCTGCCTGGTTTCTCCAGATCTTACCCTCCTGTTTAGCGGAGGCACCAGTGAACCAGACGTTTTGCACAAACCAACTGGGGACGGGGGGTGCACTAGGAGTCAAGGGTTTGGATATCGCTCCTTGGCTTGCCTGCTGCCCGGGCCACCCCGAGACCAACCTCTCTAGCTTGCCTGGGGGTAACCCATCCATGAGATCCTGCGGGATACCTTTTCCACACCCCAGGGCAGATCTCGCCGACGGCACGTTAACCGGACCATACTTTCGTCCGTAATTCGTTAACTCCTGGGCGACCTCCCCCCAGGTCCACACCTCCAACTCCTGGGACCTGCGTTCAGGGCTCACCCGCCCCACCGCTGCGGCGGAGACCCTCTCGCTCCGGGGCACTGCTGTAACCGCGCTCTGCAATCGTATGCCCAGGAGTTTTAATGATGCTGGGAGACCCCGTACCAAGGGCACCATCCGGGCAGGGCCCACGGGCAGCATCACTGGGGATTCCTGTTCAGCTCGGAGCTCGCGCTCTTACACCGCTGGGAGGCAAGCCGCCCTCCGTATGCTTAACAGCGGGTGGTCTCCGCCGGACCGTGACACCCTCCGGGCCTATTCGGTTTCCGACTCCCCAGGAGCACGGCTGTACTCCTGTTTTAGTGCGGCCAGGCCTACGACCGAATGGGGAGTGTCTTTGGTGGCAATCTGAGGAGGGTAACTCAGATCATCATCATATATAAAGTCTGTTTTAACCAAGGGTTGCGACGAGCAGGCATTTCTTGCTTGTCTAGTCTAAGTTTTGCCGCCTCTAACTCCTTGCAGGAACACGTGGCTTTCCTCTCGGAGGGCGCCTGGAAATGGCGACTCTCGCCCGCATGGAGCTGCTCTGTAAGCACAGGCTGCGGACAGCCTCCCTGTGCCTTCTGCTGTTCCAGCCGCCCCTCCAAATTCTCCACTTGCGCCTGCAGGGACCGGACGAGAGCCTGCAGGGACTGCACCAGCGGAGACTCGGCACCACGCTGCTCGTTTCGGGCCGTCACAGCCGCCACTAAACTCACACCCAAATGGCACAGGCAACAGCTTTCCCTTTCCCAGCCCCAAATCTACCACCTTTCAGTAAGGCACGAGTTCGGTCATGCAACACGCTACTCACCGCCACATCTGACACGCGTTTTTTTTACAGAAGCCGAGACCGCCCACGCCCTCACGTCCACGAAAGTCTCAGCTCACAAGCCATTCTCTCTCAAAACTCTGGCCCGCAACGCTGCCGAACATGCCACTTTACCGGGCAAAGGTGCAGGAAACCGAGCAACAGAAAAGGCGGGAAATACAGGGGGGAAACAAGCGAGCGTCCCGAGAGAGAGAGATGCGCGGGGATACTCACCCCTGTGGGTCCCGCGACACCTTCTCTCTTCCAGCGGCGAGTGACGCGGCGGGGTAAAGGCAACCGCACACCCCGACGAGGCAGCAGCGCTGGGAAAGTCGAGCGCCCGCAGCCCGGGCGGCAGCACGGCGAGAACTGGGGGCCGCGGGCCCCGCTGCGCAGTTCCTTGTCTGGGCAGTGAGGGAGGGCAGGCGGGCGCAGGCAGGGACTGGACCCCCCCATTGCTATGGCTGGGGGGCAGGCAGCTGCCTTCACGCTGCCTCCTTCTTTCCCCTTCGACAGGCCGGCCAAGCACCCCGATGTCCTCGAGCGGTCGCTTTGTCACCCAGGTCGCTCCCCCCGTGACCACTACAGCTTTCTAGAGGAATAACCCGGGGGGAGGTGAGGAGAAGGGTGGGGGCCACAGAAAGCACCTGCCTGCACCTCCTTGGGGGTCTGGCCTTTTTTTGGGGGGGTCCCCGACCCCCTCCTGCGATCACGGGGGAGGTGGGCTGATCCCGGTGTCGGGGCGTTTAGGAACAGAGGATGCCAGCGCTAGTGGTGATGCTGAGGGTCCTAAAAGGGTTTGGGGACTCCAGCCGTGCATCCCCAGTTCCTGGCAAGACATTTTTGGGGTCCCCTTCTTCCCCTCCCATGCCCTGGAGTTGGGCGGGAGGGGTGGGCTTGACCCCCTCACCTCAGGCTGCCTCATCCCACCAGCTCATCATAAAATAAACCTCCAAAATATTTTCATACTTGGTCCTTGCTCGCAGGGGTCCCCCCTCCTTGTTGCTGGGGGTCCCCCTATCCTCTCAAGGCTGGAAAGGTGGTATTGGGGGGGGGGGGTGTCCCAGTACCGGCACCAGCAAGGGGCTGCCTGGCAGACACTGGAGGTGCAGGAAGGGGCCGTGAAGCTGCCTGTGCCTGTTACCTTTTGGGGGGTTCCTGTTTTTTGGGGGGTGAAATGAGGAGTGTAGGGGCTCTGGAGAAGGTTTTGGGGTGAAATGAGGAGTGTAGGGGCTCCGGAGAAGGTTTTGGGGTGAAACGAGGAGTGTAAGAGCAGGAGGGCTCTTCCCTAATCCCCTCTGGGGTCCTCATGCTGTCCCCTAATCCCCTGTGGGACCTTGTGCCATCCCCGGGGACCCGTGGGGACACTCAGGGTGCAGCAGGTCCCAGCTGGGAGAACAGAAGGTGCCTGGCTCCGTGGTGGTGTCTGGTGACGTCCCCTGGTCCAGGGAATCACCACAAGACCTGGTGGGATGGGGAAAGGTGAAGGATGCTCCGGATTGTCCCCCACATCATTTTTGAGCTGAAACGAGTCCAATACCCCTCAAAAAAAAAGCACTGTTTTGGGGTTGACACTTCATTTTCCCGCTCCGCTCGCTGCCACCGGCCCCCCCCTCGGGGGGTGCAGAGGGACAGTGTCCCGGAGGATGGCAACCATTAAACGCCCAGTGTTTGCAAACTGCATGACCAGCCTCCAGCGGACAGGCTGCAGGACTGTTGAGACTCTGTGTTACTGATAACATGATACCTAATAGGCAAGATAGATTGGTGCTTTAATTGGAGCATGAAGCCCATTTATAACATCGGGAAAGCTAATTGCAGGTGCCTCAATGTACAACTTGAATGGGGATTTGAAAGTTTTCTATTACCAGGACTAATGGCTTTAGAAAATTGGATGTTAATAGAAAGATTTGACTCGGCAAGTAGAATCTTTGTCAAGAGCCACTCAAAAGGGATTCCAAATTGTTAACAAACAGATCCAAACCAATACTAAAATGACTCTGCAAAACAGACTGGCCTTAGACTTGCTATTAGTCAAAGAACAAGAAGTGTGTGGATATCTTAAGTTAGACAAAGAGCCCTGCTGCATCCACATCCCAAACATCACTGATAATCTGCAAGAGCAATTGGATAAAATGAAGAGAGTAGCAGAAGACAGCAGGGCAATCAGGGATGCAGCAGAAAACAGTTGACTCAACAAAATCCTGCAAGAATTAGGTGGATTGTCCCTAAAAGGATGGTTAGCCGCATTGTTAGAGGGAATAGTTTATGTAGTTGTGATTATAGTTATTCTAGGATCTGCGTGGGTTGTGTTAGAGAATCATTGAGAAAAATATATGGAAGTAGTGAGATAATAAATCTAACTACTTCCAAAGGGGGGAATTGATACCAGACGGTTTAGCAACGGTTTAGCAAGAATAGGCCTCAGAGTAGGCTCTAAAAGGCCGGCTCTGTGTTACCTTCACACAGAACAAACTTTCCTGTCAGTAATTTTCCTTTTAGCTAGAATAATAGAGAATAATAATATATTCTGAAGCAAACTACATGTTTTGTAGCTAGAGTTTGTTTATGGGATTAATAACAAGGTTCTAGTAAACAAAGATTCATGCTGTTTACGCTTAGTCGTAGAAAAACAAATATGCTAATTATATAAGGCCAAAAGACAAAACAAAACTGTAAAGAACAACTTTGTGATGTCTAAATTAACCTGATTCATAAACTCTTGTGTCAGAGGAGAGACAAGTTCAAAACGATATCTTCTTCCTGAGGCCACCTGCACTTGTAAACAAGAAGGCCTCGACCACGCTTGTGCAGAAGCACAATTAAGGGGGATTGCGACCACCAGAGACCCCCAGAGACCACCCAAGACCCCTTCCCCAATTTAGTACACGTGCGCAAAGACAATTACAGAATGTATTAGCATATGCATAAGTTTCTTGGAATAGGTGGGCTTTTCCTGGAATTATATGAATATTCACTTTTGTAACGTATATAATGAGCAAGCTTTTGTTCCTAGGTGTGCATGCTAGGAGGAGAGATCCCCCATGCACCCAGAGCTGCAATAAACCAATGTCGGCTTTCTAAACTATCATTTGGTTGGGAGAGTTTTCTTGGTTACTATTTTCCGGTAACAGAATTTGGTGACCCAGATGGGACAAGCTCTCTGGAGTCTCCACAGACCAGAGGAATTGTGAGGACTCCAGCGCGCACCGGAGTATTTTCGGGGAAGCCTCCAATTCCCTGGTCGGGTGAGTTTCCGAGACAGCGATCTGGGAGATTAACGACATTGGTTGTGAGTATTGGTACCGGTATTTTAACTTGGCTACTTACAAATCAGTCGTACCTGAATTAATTGCGCGTTGATAAGCTGTTGGTATCAGTGTGCACAATTGTGATAATCCGTATGTTATTACGGGACGCCCGGAGTCCGGATTTTGGTTGAATACTGATTTTGTATATTTGTATATATTCATATATTCATTGCTGTTTAGTGAAACTGCCTTTGACTTTCAGCTTTCAAGTCTCTCTCCGTGTTCTCCATTCCTTCCCCTTCGGCGGGGGGGAAGGGGGAAAGGCGGGGGGTGAACGGCATTTGCCGTTTGCTGTCTGCCACCGGTTTAATAGCCAGTCCAGCTTTGAACTGTGACAGATTTATTTGTAATTGTGGTAATTGTGGTACTTGTGTAACTTTTTACAGGTATTCGTGTTAATTTTGAAACTTCGTAAAATGGGAAACAGACAGTCTACCGAAGGGGGGATTCTTAAGGGTTCTCCCTTGGGATGTATATTAAGACACGGGAAAAAGTTTGGGAGTGATCCCCTTACTCGTAAAAAGTTAGTAGAATATTGTAATCACTGGTGGCCTTTGTATGTCCTAGATGATCAGGAGACATGGCCTAAGAACAGGAGTATAAGCTACAACGCAATACTGCAATTAATGTTGTTCTGTAGAAGAGAGGGAAAGTGGGATGAGATGCCGTATGTGAATTTGTTCTTTGCATTACGGGATGATTATGATGTGCGTAAGGAATGTGGTTTGATTGTAAGCGAAGGTGAGGTATTGGCGTCAGAGGCAGGGAAAAAGAAAGTGCCTAAGCGCTGCTGTTCAGTGTGCAGCATCGGCAGGCGGTGTAACAAGCAGAAGGAGAAAGAGAGGAGGAGGAGAACGTGGAGGATGTTCAGATGTTAGTTGGCCCGAGAAGGGATAGAAGGGATAATGGACAGAGTGATTCGGATAGTACCGATGGTGAAGCAGGTTTCAGTCAGGTGGCAGGTAGGACTAGGCAGAGAAATGCTCAGAATATACAAGCTCCTCTCAGATGTTATAGAAATTTTCACATAATTAATGTAAAAGTTCTTATGAGTTAGGGAGACAAGGATCAATAGGGGTGAAATAGAATGAAGAATAGAATAATTAATATAAGTCTATCTGAATAAAAACAGGTGGGCTTTCACAATCCATGAATATTGTTCTCAAAGCTCCTTGTGTAATCCTGACCTATGACTGAACAAATCATCAATCAAAGCTTAATGAGTAGCTAAGCAGGAGTAGGCCTAGAAGTATTACCTTCTGATGATTTTAGTAAAGGGGATGTATGGTTAACCTTTTCTTTACCTTAAAAGAAATATAGGATACTTAGAAATAAACATTAATAGAAATAAAGTTCTAAATAGACTTTAGCTATTTTAGGTTAATACTTAGGAGACGCTGGCAGTGGAAACCAGACTCTGGTCGACCCGGATCAAGACGGGACGCTGATCACAGCAGGAACATTAAGGACGGGGTGTCGACTGGAGCCGGAGCGGAACCAGAGCATAAAGATCAGCTCAGCAATGGAAAAGAATGGACTTTTGTGGACTCCTGACAATGGACTTTTGTGGACATCTAGCAATTGAAGAAAAGAAGAATTGAAATAGCTAGTAGAATTTTAACAGAAGCTTATGAAAAGTTTATGATGTAATTGATTATTAGTTTCTATATAAACTGATAATGAATTTGAGTCAGGTACCATTCACTGCGGTGGTGGTCCAACTCTGAGTTGTTTAATAAAACCAGCAAACCTAGAGACCTGGACTCTGCCAATTTTCTTTAACATCAGACAAGCAGTAGGACCGGAGGGGCCAGTCTGGGTAAAACTGCCATTTTCTGTAGCGGATTTAAAATCCTGGAGGGAGATGGCAGGGGTATATAGAATCACAGAATCACAGAATCAACCAGGTTGGAAGAGACCTCAGGGATCATCGAGTCCAACCATTGCCCTGACACCACCATGTCAACTAGACCATGGCACTAAGTGCCAGGTCCAGTCTTTTCTTAAACACATCCAGAGATGGTGACTCCACCACCTCCCTGGGCAACCCATTCCAATGTCTAATAACCCTTTCTGAAAAGAAATTCTTCCTAATGTCCAACCTGAATCTCCCCTGGCGAAGCTTGAGGCTGTGTCCTCTTGTCCTATCGCTAGTTGCCCGGGAGAAGAGGCCGACTCCCACTCCACTATAACCTCCCTTCAGGTAGTTGTAGACTGCAATAAGGTCACCTCTGAGCCTCCTCTTCTCCAGGCTAAACAACCCCAGCTCCCCCAGCCGTTCCTCGTAGGACAGACCCTCCAGACCCTTCACCAGCTTGGTCGCCCTCCTCTGGACTTGCTCCAACACCTCAACATCTTTCTTGAAGTGCGGGGCCCACAACTGAACACAGTATTCAAGGTGCGGCCTCAGCAGTGCTGAGTACAGAGGGACGATCACTTCCCTAGACCGGCTGGCTACACTATTCCTAATAGAGGCCAGGATGCCATTGGCCTTCTTGGCCACCTGGGCACACTGCTGGCTCATGTTTAGCCGGCTGTTGATCAGCACCCCCAGGTCTCTTTCCACCGGGCCGCTTTCTAACCACTCTTCCCTGAGCCTGTAGCGCTGCATGGGGTTGTTGTGGCCGAAGTGTAAGACCCGGCACTTGTTCTTGTTGAACCTCATGCCGTTGGTCTTGGCCCATCTATCTAACCTGTCCAGATCCCTCTGTAGGGCCTTCCTACCCTCCAGCAGGTCGACACTCCCATATAGGGAGGACCCTGAACGGGTAGCAAAGGTTATGGAAACTGTAATTGAAAATCTGTCCTGGTTTGGCCTAAACCAGGCTAATTTTCCTTTCAGTGATTTTTACTTTCAGCTAAGTCTCTTCTAAGTAACTGCACTTTCTGACACTAACTGCATGTTTTGCAGACAGTCTCTGCTTCCAGGACTGATAACGCTCGAAGTTTGTAGTTATCGCTGGGGCACCTGTAGGGATGTTATGCAGAAAGGCTCTTGCTGTCCTTATTCTTAGAGAAACCAAGGTCACTGCTAAATTCCTCACTGCTTATGAGTGAAGAGCCGAAGGGGGGTCGCCCCTGCAGGGAGGAATGGACAGGGCAGGTGACCCAAAATTGACCAACGAAGGTATTCCACCCCATACACGTCATTCTCAGTATAAAGTGGGGGGATCACGAGGGTCTCGCCCCTTCGGCCCTTCCTGCTGCCCCCTTCCCTTGCTTCTTCTGCTGTGTTTGGGTGTTTCTGCTGCTTCGGGCTGCTTCTGCGGCTTGAGCCTTTGGCCAGTGTCCAAGGAGGACTCTGTCCGTTTTCCTGCTGCACCCGATCCCGATCCGTGCATCCCTGAATCCAGCTCTTGACCGTCGCTGGGCCCAGCCTGGGCCTTCCCAGAGCCTTCCCTGCAGTGCCGGTGGTGACGTTGTCGACATCGGGGGAGCTCAATTTTGGTTTTGTATATATTTGTATATATTTGATTATTCCAATATTATTATTATACTCTTTCTCATTATTATAGTTTATTAAAACTGTTTTAATTTTCCAACCCATAAGTCTCTCTCCCTTTTCCCTTTCGCTTTCCCTTCAGGTGTGGGGGGATGAGGGTTAACAGAGAGCGTCTGCCACAGGTTTAATATCCGGCCCAGCTTCAAACCGTGACAGATTTATTGGCGCCCAACGTGGGGCTTGAGAGAAGCTCCGACAGGTTGCTCTGATAAGTTGAATCCCAGGTCCGGCAGGAGGAGACCCAGAGAGCTCAGCTGAGAGAGTATCTGATTTCTTCCTTTGAGATTCACGAGGGGTTGGAAATTAAAACAGATAGCGAAGATGGTAATGTCATTTTTGAACGCTGTGTTATCTCGTCTCTTTATAAAGCCTTTTACAAAATTAAGTGTAATAATACCTTACTTGCCGTATGTGCTGTTTGTTAGTGTTTATGTGCAGTTTATCACTGCTGGGCACTGGTCAATATGCATTGTTTTGTTATGGCATTTCATACTGATTTATGTCGTAATAAACTGGGCTGTTACTATTCTGACCTCGGTAGCAGCGATTTCATCTGCGCACTCCAGGCGTGCTTTAGCTGATTGTGTTAATGATTACACTTCCAATTTTACTTTGGGAAATAGTACCTTCCCCTTTTCTGCCAAGCTGATTCCACTAGATTTTTGCGAAATTCGGATGTGCTGTCTAGGTGGCATGTTTTTATTTTCAGTTGTCCTGAATGTGTTTCTGATGTGGGATAAGATTAAATATCGGTGCAGGGACAGGTGTAGGTGTTATGCAGCCACCTCAGATCCTACAGCGTGTGCTGCCACTACAGCTACTAAATCCACTGAAACCTCGGCAGCTCTCACCGCAGCTGCTACACCCCCCAAGATGGCCACTGCAGCTACTCAGACTCTAGCGAGTCTCAGCACTCCCATGACAGCCACTGCATCTACTCAAACCCCAGCATCTACCGAATCTGTACCAATCGGTCCTGTAACCAGGAAGAAATACCGAAAGAAATCAGCTCGTGAAGAGGAGGATGATGACTCAGAGCCTTCTAAGGCAGAGCCATCATATGACCCAGGTGAGGGCCCTTCTCAGGCAGAGTTAGGGCCCGACACAGATGGGGGTTCCCTTGATTGTCCTTTTAAAGCAGACCCATCACAGAAGAAAGGTCCTTCTAAAGCAGAACTATCACAGGAGGAGGACTCGGACGTAGAGATAACCTACCACTCCTTATCCCTGAAAGAAATGCGAAATATAAGGAAAGACTTTAGTCGTTATGACGGTGAGACTATTATTGCCTGGTTGTTCTGATGCTGGGATAATGAGGCGGATAGCATAGAATTGGATGGTAGAGAAGCCAGACAGTTGGGATCCCTGTCCAGAGACGGTGGTATTGATAAGGCGCTTGCAAGAAGGTCAAACACTATCAGTCTCTGGAGGCGACTCTTGTCAGCTGTAAAGAGCAGGTATCCCTATAAAGATGATGTTATGAGCCACCTAAGCAAATGGATCACTATAGAAAAAGGTATTAACTACCTTAGAGAACTAGCTGTGCAAGAGATCATTTATAGACACCCACGGGAAATTGTAGATCCTGTAAATCCTGATGAAGTGGAATGCAACCGATCCATGTTCCGGAAGGTTGTGTTGAGTGCTCCACCAACACATGCCCATACATTGTCAATATTAGTCTGGGGAGAAGATGCTACGGCACGACCTAGTGTGGGCGAAATGGCTAACTGTATGCGACAGTATGAAGATAGTATTTCTTCCCCACTGCAGGCACGCATCTCGGCTGTGGGAAAAGTGACTAAGGAAAACCAGGACTCATTTAAACAATTGTCAGACAAACTGTCCAGGATCGAGAATAAACTTGACTCTCTACCTACACAGGCCCGCGTTGCAGCTTTTAGGAGGAAACGCCCTCCTACAGGACCGGCTCAAAGGAAATGGAACACGTCACGAAGTATCCTGTGGTTTACCCTGCGTGATTATGGGGAGGACATGAGCAGATGGCATGGACAACCTACCAGTACCCTACAGGCACGAGTACGTGAGTTGCAAGCTAAAAGAAATACCACAGAGAATTTTCCTAGGAGGATGGCTGCTCCAGTTACCAGTGAGCAGGACCTCGGTCACGGTAGATGGGCCTCAAATCTTTTTTTCCCAAGTGTGAATAGGAGAAACGAAGGTCCAGTCCCTGTGAGCAGCACGAATCCATTTCTTAATTAGGGGGGCCCTGCCTCCAGCCAGGTGGAGGAGAGGGACAACCGAGTTTATTGGACTGTGTGGATTCGATGGCCTGGCACATCAAAACCACAAAGGTATCGAGCCTTGGTAGACACTGGTGCACAGTGCACCCTAATGCCATCGGATCATAAAGGGGCAGAATCTATCAGTATTTCAGGAGTAACAGGAGGATCTCAAGTGTTAACTGTATTGGAGGCCGAAGTGAGCCTAACTAAAAATGAATGGAAAAAGCACCCCATTGTGACTGGCCCAGATGCTCTGTGCATCCTTGGCATAGACTACCTCAAGAGAGGGTATTTTAAGGACCCAAAAGGGTATAGATGGGCCTTTGGTATAGCAGCTGTAGAGACTGAGGACATTAAACAGCTGTCTACCTTGCCTGGCCTCTCAGAGGATCCTTCTGTTGTGGGGTTGCTGAAGGTTGAAAAACAACAGGTGCCAATTGCTACTACCACGGTGCACCGACGACAATATCGCACCAATCGAGACTCCCTGATCCCCATTCATAAACTGATTAGACAATTAGAAAATCAAGGAGTGATTAGTAAGACTCGCTCACCCTTTAATAGTCCTATATGGCCAGTGCAAAAGTCTGATGGAGAATGGAGATTAACTGTGGACTATAGTGGCCTAAATGAAGTTACGCCACCTCTGAGTGCTGCTGTGCCAGACATGCTAGAACTTCAATATGAACTGGAGTCAAAGGCAGCCAAGTGGTACGCCACTATAGACATAGCTAATGCATTTTTCTCTATTCCTTTGGCACCAAAGTGCAGGCCACAGTTTGCTTTTACCTGGAGAGGTATCCAGTATACCTGGAATCGACTGCCCCAGGGGTGGAAACACAGTCCTACTATTTGCCACGGACTGATCCAGACTGCACTAGAAAAGGGTGGAGCTCCAGAACATTTGCAATACATTGATGACATCATTGTGTGGGGTGATACAGCAGCAGAAATTTTTGAAGAAGGGGATAAAGTCCCTGTGGTGCATGAAAGGAATCTGTTGGGAAAAACTGTCTGGGTTCTTCCTGCTATGGGCAAAGGTAAACCCATTCATGGGATTGCTTTTGCTCAGGGACCTGGATGTACTTGGTGAGTGATGCTGCAGGATGGTGGAGTCCGATGTGTCCCTGAAGGTGATCTGATCCTGGGTGAGAATACTTAATTCTGAACTGCATGATGTTAATTGCTGCATAATACTAACAGTGTTCATAAGTGTCTTTCAGGTTAAGACAGTGGTGATGAGACCAGAGCTAGCTGCAAGTGGCGTCCAGTAACCTCCTCGAGACTGACATCTTTAACCTGCAACCCGTGGGCACAAACTGTGACAAAGCTCATACCATCTCTCCTGCCCTGAGAGACTCCTAGCTAGATGGAAACCCACAATCCTGAACTAAATGAACTTGATGAACTTTTTTTTTCCCTGTATAGAGATGAATCATAAACTAATGTTATCTGTATATATTTTAAAATGAAAAGTTAGTGGTGATCTGAGTATGATGTGAATGGTATGGAATAAGGGGTGGAATGTCCTGGTTTGGCCTAAACCAGGCTAATTTTCCTTTCAGTGATTTTTACTTTCAGCTAAGTCTCCTCTAAGTAACTGCACTTTCTGAAACTAACTACATGTTTTGCAGACAGTGTCTGCTTCCAGGACTGATAACGCTCGAAGTTTGTAGTTATCGCTGAGGCACCGGTAGGGATGTTGTGCAGTAAGGCTCTTGCTGTACTTAGTCTTAGAGAAACCAAGGTCACTGCTGAATTCCTCACTGCTTATGAGTGAAGAGCCGAAGGGGGGGTCGCAGCTGCAGAGGGGAGCAGACAGGGCAGGTGACCCAAAACTGACCAGCGAAGGTATTCCATCCCATACACGTCATTCTCGGTATAAAGCGGGGGGATCACGAGGGTCTCGCTCGGGCTCTTTCTGCTATGGCCGGTGTCCAAGGAGGACTCCGACTGTTTTCCTGCTGCCCCCGATTCCGATCTGTGCATCCCTGAATCCAGCTCTCGACCGTCGCTAGGCCCAGCCTGGGCCTTCCCGGAGCCTGCCCTGCAGTGCCGGTGGTGACGTTGCCGACATCGGGGGAGCTCGATCTTGGTTTTGTATATATATTTGTATATATTTGATTATTCCAATATTATTATTATACTCTTTTTCATTATTATAGGTTTATTAAAACTGTTTTAACTTTCCAACCCGTAAGTCTCTCTCCCTTTTCCCTTTCCCTTTCCCTTTGGGGTGGTGGTGGGGGAGGGTTAACAGAGAGCGTCTGCTGCAGGTTTAATCGCCAGCCCAGCTTTAAACCGTGACACTACATCACACTCCCTCAAACCCGCCAGGGTAAACGCTATGTGCTTACCATGGTGGAGGCGACCACCGGATGGTTGGAAACATACTCTGTGCCCCATGCCACTGCCCAGAACACTATTCTGGGCCTTGAAAAGCAAATCTTGTGGCGACACGGCACGCCAGAGAGAATTGAATTGGACAGTGGGACTCATTTCAAAAACAGTCTCATAGACAACTGGGCCAAAGAGCATGGCATCGAATGGGTATATCACATCCCCCATCATGCACCAGCCTCTGGGAAAATTGAATGATACAATGGGCTTTTGAAAACTACCCTAAAAGCAATGGGGGAGTGGAACCTTTAAAAACTGGGATAAGCATTTGGCACAAGCCACCTGGCTAGTTAACACCAGAGGATCTATCAACCGAGCTGGCCCTGCTCAGTCAGACCTTTTACATACAGTAGAAGGGGATAAAGTCCCTGTGGTGCATGAAAGGAATCTGTTGGGAAAAACTGTCTGGGTTCTTCCTGCTACGGGCAAAGGTAAACCCATTCGTGGGACTGCTTTTGCTCAAGGACCTGGATGTGCTTGGTGGGTGATGCTGCAGGATGGTGAAGTCCGATGTGTCCCTGAAGGTGATCTAATCCTGGGTGAGAATACTTAATTCTGAACTGCATGATGTTAATTGCTGCATAATACTAACAGTGTTCTTAAGTGTCTTTCAGATTGAGGCAGTGGTGATGAGACTGGAGCTAGCTGCAAGTGGCGTCCAGTAACAACCTTGAGACTGACGTCTTTAACCTGCAACCCGTGGGCACGAACTGTGACAAAGCTCATACCATCTCTCCTACCCTGGGATACTCCTAGCCAGGTGGAAACCCACAATCCTGAACTAAATTAACTTGATGAACTTTTTGTATAGAGATGAATCATAAACTAGTGATATATGTATATATTTAAAAATGAAAAGATAGTGGTGATCTGAGTATGACGTGAATGGTATGGAATAAGGGGTGGAATGTCCTGATTTGGCCTAAACCAGGCCAATTTTCCTTTCAGTGATTTTTACTTTCAGCTAAGTCTCTTCTAAGTAACTGCACTTTCTGACACTAACTGCATGTTTTGCAGACAGTCTCTGCTTCCAGGACTGATAACGCTCGAAGTTTGTAGTTATCGCTGGGGCACCGATAGGGATGTTATGCAGAAAGGCTCTTGCTGTCCTTATTCTTAGAGAAACCAAGGTCACTGCTAAACTCCTCCCTGCTTACGAGTGAAGAGCCAAAGGGGGGGTCGCACCTGCAGGGAGGAGCGGACAGGGCAGGTGACCCAAAATTGACCAACGAAGGTATTCCATCCCATACACGTCATTCTCAGTATAAAGCGGGGGGATCACGAGGGTCTCGCTCTCTTTCTGCCATGGCCGGTGTCCAAAGAGGACTCTGTCCGTTCTCCTGCTGCCCCTGATCCCGATCCGAGCATCCCTGAATCCAGCTCTCGACTGTCGCTGGGCCCAGCCTGGGCCCTCCCAGAGCCTGCCCTGCAGTGCCGGTGGTGACGTGGCTGACTTCAGGGGAGCTCGATCTTGGTTTTGTATATATATATTTGTATATATTTGATTATTTCTATTATTCTTATTATACTCTTTTTCTTTATTATAGTTTATTGAAACTGTTTTAACTTTCCAACCCGTAAGTCTCTCTCCCTTTTCCCTTTCCCTTTGGGGTGGTGGTGGGGGAGGGTTAACAGAGAGCATCTGCCACAGGTTTAATAGCTGGCCCAGCTTTAAACCGTGACATTTATGAAATCCAAATAACTGCCTATAAGCACTGCACCCATTCAATTACACAACCCAGTAAAAAAACCGTGGGGGAGGTGGCACAAAAGAGTAGAAATATTTCTTCAAAGGAATGGTACCTTTTGATCTTCAGTCTCTTGTTCTTTCAACAGTCGTTCAAGGTCAGCCATATCATTATGCTTAAATAACTTGATGTTACTATGAGATGCTTGTAATCCCTTCTGAATAGCAAAGCAGGCAGCTTCATCTCTGTAAATACAGCAAGCCCTTCTAAGTTTGCACTCAGTTTAACAACTATTCAAAGAAAGCTGTCTATTAGGACTGTCATGCTGTTGTGCAGATATCTGTACTTAGGTGTAGTTAAAACCAGATTTATTAAAGCATCATCTATATCATTCACATTTTGACAACTCATTTCCAAAGATCCTCAACTTTCCTATGCACTATAGCCACTAAAAGCAAGGCAACAGGTGTTTTCTTGAAGTGCACACTGGTCCTTTTGTTTGTACGTGACAGCAGTTTATTTGAGCACACCTTTCCATGGTCCAGGTACAATACCATGGTCATCATCCCAGAAACCTCTCACTCCATTTGCTCTGGGTCTTAGAAAAAAGGTCTCAAAGGTATGCCTGTAACATTCATAGTGGTCCTCCAAGTATTCAAAACCTGCTTTTTAATATCCTTTGGGAATTACTATCTCAGTGTTCAAAGAACTATCCGCCATTTTTAAGTGCTGGAAAAGCAAATCTCTGAGCATGATGGGGTACGCAATTTCACAGCTGCTTATGTCAAGTGATCTTTCACAAGTGGCAATTAAATCAAACCGTCTGCACATGCTAAATGCAGTAACTTCAACCAAGTTGCCTTTAAATATGGTGAGATCTTTTGTCAGTGAGAAGCTGAAACAGTACAAGATACCTAAATCCAGGATCCACTGGCATCTTGAATGATGTGCTCAATCCTGGTTGCTCATCTCAAAGAAACTGATCCAGAAAATGTCCAAAGATGACCAAAAAACATGACCCAAGTTATAAAAGAACTTCCGTAAAAGAAGTCAAATAGGCTGCAAGCCTTACAATTAGAAAAGAGAGAACTGAAGAAAGATTTTGGCAGATGAATACAAAAGCATCAGTGTCTTGTGGCTTAACCCCAGCAGGCAGCTAAGCCCCAGGCAGCCACTCACTCCCTCCCCCCATGGAGAAGATGCATCGGTTCACCACTAAAAATCAAATGCATCCATTGAAATTAGTAGGTGTTATATTCAAAACAGGGATTTCTTCATATTTTTTCATAAAATGTTCAACTTAAACTGTGAAATTTCATGTCATGCAAGCACTGTGGATATTAAAGACTTACAAAGGTACTAAAAGAAGGGGAAGGCTTACAAAAGATCCATCAACTACTACTGAATCCAAACCCTTCTCTTGGCTCAGAAAGTCTTGAGTATTGTTACATTGTTTCTCCTAGGTTTTCACTCTTCCCTAGACAAATTATCACTGGCTACTCTCAGGGACCAGATACTGGGCTTGCCGAATTCTTAGTTTCACCCTGCATAGCTGTTCTTGTGTTATATCAGTATGTACCAACATTTATCCAACTAAGCCATTGCAAATTGCATGAGGTGAACAACTGTCCTGCAAGAAAGGTGAAAAGCCAGCAGTAATCAGGAGAAAAGCAAATATGACTGTACAGTTTCTCAAGAAGAAAACCAGGTATTAGACTTCTGTTAGCTCTTGCATGCACAAGTTTGTTTTTCTTTTATTTCAACTAAGTGCTCAAATCTTCCATGATAAAAGCAGTAACTGATTTGATTTGGAGTATTTGGCAAAGAAAAGATATTTGAGCTTTGTACAACAAAATACTTGATCAAAACCAGCAGTATTTTCTAAATGGTTAACTTAATATGATTAACAATAATGAAAAAGAAAAATGGAAAGAAATACTCTTTAAACAGGAATTTCCCAAGTAGAAAACAATACTTACACAAACACAATGTCCCCTCATTTCAAATATGCGGGAATAGCACTGGCAATTGTTGCAAATCCATATGAGTATATAATAGCTTCCTCTGTCCTTATGAACTTTGCTAGTTGTTCTAATTCTAAGTGCACATCTATTTGAGAGGAAAACTGAAAGCATCTTAGTTGTTTTCATATCAGAAAGACACTCCTTGCTTTTAGCAATCCTCTAATTCAAGCAAACAGAATGTTTACTTGTAGGAAGAGTGCTAAAACAAATAACTTCCCAAAAACCAGCTGCAACCAGTCCAGCCTTTCTTAAACTGAGA
Source organism: Nyctibius grandis (assembly GCF_013368605.1). Lineage (NCBI taxonomy): Eukaryota > Metazoa > Chordata > Aves > Nyctibiiformes > Nyctibiidae > Nyctibius > Nyctibius grandis. The sequence continues at coordinate 495,930 of NW_027167470.1, forward strand.
AGTAACCCAATATTAATCAGGAGCTTTGCTAGATCTGAAAATATTTACGTAATGCAGTTCTCTCATGTTTTTATGCAACGGTAAGTAAAATCTACTTGTGATTAGACCACAAGTAAATGATGCAGCGTTCCTGGACTATGACTAGGGAGCACAGTTACTACAGTCAAATAACAAATAGCTACGTAATTTATAGCAATTAATGAGGTCCTGTTGGCAGACTGTCAGTTCTTCCAAGCTCATGCTTCCACCGCACACAGCTATCATTACAACAGAAAACCGCTCTTGTCAGGCTGCAATCACATACCACCTCCTGAATGCACTTCAGCCAACTGAAAAGGTCACCATCTCCATGCCAGAGATCACTCACCCTTAAGATAAATTGACACAGTTACACACACAAGCATTTCCTAAACCAATTTGGTCAAAGTGACGCACGTTGGAAACAAAACACCACTAAATCAGAAGATTAAGAAAGGTAATACCACATGGTGAGCGGATTGTTGCTGCAGAAAGGTGCCCACGGCAGTAAGTGTTCTGCCTAAGCAAAATAACCTGTATCAGACAAACTGTTATTTCAATTGTGTAACTCTCTTGCCACTACCTGCTTCTGCTAGCAAATGTTAGTCAGAGAATTATGCCTTTTATCAACTGGAAATAAACAGGATTAAAGGGCAAATAGAGGTGCTTAGTGTATGACTTGAAAGACACCATTGGCCAAATGTTACCTTTTTGCAATTATTGAAAGTTCATTGAAACTAAAATCAAATGAGGCAACATCAGTTAAAAACACAGATTCTTCAATAGCCTATGAGGCACAGTTATGTCAGTGTTGCTATTTCCAGCCACGTACCAACAGCAAGGGTGGAGTAAGAAACAGCTTTGTAAAAACCTTAACTTTGCCGTACTAAACAAATATCTAGCATAACCTTGCCCCAAAAGGGCACATCCACCTGATTCGTATATTTATACAACAAAAGGCTCGCAGTTATCAGAGCCCCCCTCTTGCAGCTACGTAGAGGCACCCTTCTGCCAACCCGACCTCAAGTCTCAAGTGCCTTGTGGCTCACTGGGTGCTCAGGTGCACGATGCTCCAGGAAGGCTGATGAGGCTCATCAGGCCCTCATCCCCACGACATCAAGCACCAGCCAGGGGGAAGAGCCTGGGCCCTGGCATCATTCTCCTCAGGAAGGCTCAAACACCAGCAAACACATTCTGTTGCTCAACACCACCAGGCTGGTGCCACAGTCGGGGCTTCAGCTCCTAGGACATTGCCTTGAGCACAAGAAACAAGGACTGCTGGCCCAGGGACAGGGCTTCCGTGACAGAGCGGGCAAGAAGGTCTCTGCTAGCAGGCTGGCTAAGCCAGCCAGGAAGGCCTGCAGCCACATACACCAGCACAGGCTTCTCAGGCTCTGCAGGCAGGGTGCAGGGCGCACTGAGGAGGTGTCCAGGGGACAGCAGACTTGGAGCAACATCATCTCACACCCCATGTGTGAAATCAGAATGACCGGGCACACATCTCTACCCTCAGCTGGACTCCTTGTCCACAGAGAAGGAAAGACTGATCAAGGATGCAGAAGTCAAGGGCACGCTTGCCTGCGGCCACCACTTGGTTACAGAATTTTAAAACCTGAGGGAAGTGAGCAAACCAGCAGAATCACAAAACTGGACTTGAGCAGAGCAGACTGCCGCTTCCTCAAGAGCTTCTAGGCAGGAGCCAACAGGAGACTGGCCTGGAGGGCAAAGGGGCCCTGGGCAACTGGTTGAACTTCAAGGACAACAGCCCCCCTCCCCAGATACCAGAAGGTCCATACCAAAACACAGAGCTGGTCACAAGTAGCAGAAGGCCAGCGCTGATGGACAGGAAACTCCTGATCCAGCTCAAACACAGAAAAGGAAGAACACACAAGGCGCAGGCAGAGATGGGACACCCAGGAGAAACAGAGAGACATTGTCCAAGAATGCAGGGATGGATTTTGGAAAGCCACAGCTTAGCTGGAGGCAAACTAGGAAGGCACGAAGGACAACAGAAAGGGCTTCCAGAAGGCTACTGGAAGCAGAAGGAAGGCTAACGGAAATGCAAACCACTGCTCAACAGGAAGGCAACCTCCTGGCAAAGGACAGGGGAAAAGCTAGAGAAGATGCTACATGGGACAGGGGTGTGGGGACAAGTGGGTGGGTGGTGTCTGCCTCACTTCTCACTCCTACTTCTCTCCCTCACTGGAGGAAACAGAGCCAGACTCTTCTTGCGGGCCACACTGGATGGACAAGGGGCAACAGACAAGCTACAGATTCTGACTCAAGACAAAGAAAGCTGCTCACCACGAGGGTGCCCAAGCACTGGAACAAGTTGCCCAGAGATGATGCTGCTTCTCCCTGAAGTTACCCCAAACGTGACAGGACACAGCATGGAGCAACGTGATCTGACTGGACCTGCTCTGAGCACAAAATCAGACCAGATGGCCTCAGGAGGACCTGCCTGACTGACCCCATTCTACGAATCCCCAGAGATTTCTCATTTCACCCCAGTATTCTCCCTATTCATCACCGGCCACCGCTCACGTTAAGAGCTCTGCAAAAGCGTTTGCGGAGCTCCGAGGACATCAGGGGTCTTGCAGGAGGCAGCAACCCTTACCTTCCATCACTTCTGCAGAGCTAAAGCATGGCAAGTCTAGGGCACGCTAAAGCCATTTCAGACAGGAAACAGAAATGAAGGCAGAGTTTAAAGGCTAGGTCTTCCCATCTGAAGCCATCTGAGACCACATGGGGCAAGTAAAACAGTTCTAGAAAGCACAGGGCTGGCAGGCATGGGAGAAGACACAGGACAGCTCCTCCTGGGGAAAGCTGCCCGTGTTCAGCTCAAGTTCCTCCCCCCGCCTTTCTCTCCCCCAGGAGGAAGAACCAGCCCCATTCAGCTAAACTTGCTTTCACCCCGCTGTTGAGGGCACCCAGGAACTCAACGAACTGGTCACACTCTTGAGCAGTACCTGGTACAGACACAACCCCCTTCCCAGCTAAACAGAAAAGTCTTTGTATATTCTTTATAGAAATCTACATACAGATCTCAGTGTTTACAGACTTACACAATATCAGTACTTTCATAGAAATAACATTCATAAAAACATGCCCATTTAAAAGTAACTGTGGACAGGACTATGCTTCAAGCACAGAGAGCCACATACAGCAAAGGGAAAGCATGTTTCCCCAGGACAGCTATCTCAGGACGACTCACGTGCGATATTGCTCTGCGAGGGTCCACAACAACAACTGCAAACCTTGCTACGGCCTCCCCACACGGAACAAATGTTCCTCACTTGCTTCTCCCATAGGCAAGATGCTACCACAAGCACCAATATGACACTGTATGTACCAACCACAAAGGGGAATCCCTCCACCCTACCAAGTGAATTCACCTCGGGAAGTGTGACGGACAGAGTTTGTATGCCTTAAACATCTTGTTTGACAACTCTGGCTGGAGGAGGGGATGGGTGCTACAGAGGCCTGGAAGTCTGGCAAGAGATAAGGGCCTTGGGAATGAAACAATACCTTTGTTGTGCCTTAATTGGTGTGATTTACAACTCTGGCTGGAGGAAGAGGTAAGTCCTGTGGAGGCCAGATAGTATCTTTTCCTTGGGGCCAGCCCACATGTGCAACAACTTTGCAAGGCATCAACCACGCTTGTGCAGAAGTGGGGTCATACAGCGGACACCACAACTAGGGGGGATCACGACCACCAGACACCCCTTGGGGGACCACTGACTCATTTCAAGAACAATCTAAGACTACAAATGTGCAGGCGTCCCAATTAGCATGAGAAGCGAGCAGAGTGGGGAGACAAGAAGGATGTTACCACCCTCTCCTATCTTGCATGCAAACGACCTAAACTATTTCGACCTTCTCTTGGGATGCTGGTGTGAGCTCCCACCCACTTGGCCATTTCCCACTTTTTAGAAGAGGTAACGCATTTCAAAGCAAAGGCTATTCTACAATAATCTGAGGTGCTGCTGCTAAATGTCCCCATTTCGTGTGGCTGGGTGCAAACTGACCTGTCAGACAGACAGCAGGTGTCAAGTACCGATACTTGGAGGGTACACGTATAGGAAGAGCAAGGAGAAGGGAGAACAGGCTACACTTGGCTTTCAGTCGGGTCAAAGCATCCCCCACTGTCACTGAGCATGAACACGAGCTACTGCTACACCAGCTTATGAAAGCTGGACTAGGTGTCAGCTAAGCGAGGCATTTGTTTCTACCAAGTTTTGCTTCCGTTCAACTTTTCACCTTCAGAATACTTTCTTTGCTACTTGAGTCTCTTACCATCAAGCCTGAATGTCATCTAAGCGTGGGTCCCCGCTGTGTATCGCAGCAAAGCCGACTTGGTGACCAGTCTGCTCCAGTCTCCTCATCTTAGTTTCAAGCTCAGCAGAGCACGTTGCAAGAAACAAGCAGCATTACTACACTGCGATACAGAAGAAAAATAAAGCAGAGACGCTTATTTCTGGGCTGCCAAACACCAGAATGCAGCAGATTCTGCAAACGGGTACTCAGCAGGGAAAGCAATGTGCAAGTCAGCACACTTTAGACTAGACCCTACAAGACTTTCACAAGCACGAGGGCAGGGTGGCCTCTCTGAAAGCAAGTCCCTTCCTCCCCCTGTGAACAGCAGAGATGGAAGAGCAACAGGCACCCATGCCACATTTGTGACACTGCTCTGACAAGATGACCCCACACCACCTTTTCAGTCAAGCACCGCAAAGCTGGGCAGCGCCAGAATTAAGCCTGCTCAGGCAGCTCCTGCTTGGCTCAGGGGTGACGTACGTGGCCATGGGGATTTCCCAAGCCAGGACCCTTCTCCCCCATGCCCAGCACAGGAGGACTGGAGCTCCCTGAGCACAAAGCCCTTGGCTGGGTTCTGCCTCCCCCCACCCCACAAGATGTAGCTCAGTGCCTGAGCCAGTCTTCATTTATTCCACGAGTAATCCTGTCTGACACACAGGGTTTGAACATGCTCGCGTTTATGAACCTTCATACCCGCCCTTTGTGCCAGTGCTGCAACCATACCCAGGCTCTGTTAGTTTCCCAGTGCCAAGGAGGGGCGGCTGCAATGAGCTCTGGTGAATTGGAAACAGGCAGCACCCGAGGTTCCCAGCCTCCCACTCCAGTGCTCTGCCTCTGAACTGCTGGGACCTCACCCTGCCCCCATCCTCTGGGACACCCATGTTCCACAGCCCGGAGCACACGCGGTGCCTGCGGTGGCAGCGCCGGCTCCTAACGGCAGGGCCAGGTGCGGGCTGTGCACTTCCAGGAAGGCTGCCCGCCGCCGGCTCCCCGGAGGGAAGTGCTGCTCTCCCCTCCCCACTCCCTCGGCACACGCTGTCCGCTCCCCCGGCCGGCTCCCCGCAAACACCACTGCTGCCCCCGCCTCCCCCTCAGGGCAGCGCCGCTCCCGCCCTCCCACCCGCGGCCGGTGCCTTCACCCCCCCGCGCCTCACGCCGGACGCTGCCGCCGAAGCTTCCCAAAGCTGCGCGTGCGCCCGCCGCCGGGGAGATGGGAGGGGGGCGGAGGGGAGGGGAGGGAGTCCCGGGGGAAGAAGGGGGCGCCGACAGCCCTGGCCAGGGGCGAGAGCAGCCCGGCAGAGCTTCCCGCCAGGCAGCGTCCGCCTGCGCCTTGGCAGCGGCGGGGAGAGGGGAGAGGAAGCGGCTCCCAAGGCAGAGCCCGCCGCAGGCACCGGCCGTGGGGGCACAGCCGGGCAGCCCAGCGCAGACAAGCCCTGCCCAGCCCTGAAGGTCCCTCACCTCAGCCCCGGCTCCGGCCAAACCCCCCTGCAGCCAAGCCTGGAGCAAGCCCTCGCCCCGCAGTACAAACCTGCTATGGCTCCTCGTGGGGACGGCTCGCTGAGGCGGCTCTGCCCTGACACAGCCCGGCTCCAGCCAGGCCCTGGGCACGGCCTGCGGGCCGGCTCTCCTCGGAAGGGCCGGCTCTCCTCCGACAGGCCGGGCCAGGCCCTGCGTCACCGCTGTGAGGGCAGATTCTCCCGCGGGGCCTCTGCCACAGCGGCGGCAGGCAGGGAGCTCAGCAGCCCCAGCTGCGCGCAGGGAGGCCCCGGCCTCTCCCTGCCGTGGTAGGGTGGGCAGAGGCACCCCTGGAAACCGCCTCTTCCTCTCCCTCCTGCAGCAGAGCGCCACCCCATTGGCTGGCAGACTTGATGACTGTGGGCACAGCCAATGGTGAGCGCCCTGGCCCCGTTGCTAGGCGGCAGCGTCAGCAGCCCCAGCTTGGCCCGGCACTGCGAGCCCTTCGGCAGCAGTGTGATAGCTTGCTGCCCCCAGCGCATCTCCAAGGCCACCTCCCAGGAGGCTCCCGAAGCCAGCACTTCCCGGGAGCCGACCCCGCTGACGCCATCTCGGGAGCCGACACCGCCGAGCACAGGTGAAATACTATGGTATTTATTGTATTGTCTGTATGGTACGGTATGGTCTGGTATGGTATGGTATGGTATGGTATGTATTCTCTTCTGGCCTGTATCACACGTACCATATTGTTTGTATCAACCGTATCGTATTGTTTGAATCTATTCTCTTTTGTATTCTATTTTCTATTGTATTGTACATGTCGTACTGTATTTTATGTAATGTATGTCGCGTGTGGTATTTATTGCATGTGTTGTGTTCTATGTATTGTATTTATTCTCTTGTATGTTTTCTAATATACTGTATTTTGAATTGTATTGTATGTGTTCCACCGTATTTGTTGCATTCTGTTTTCTTGTAAGCGTTGCGTTGTATTGCATGGTGTGGTATTTTATGTACTGTATTTTCTATTGTATTGTATTTGTGCTGTATTGTGCATTGTATGCATGGCATGGTATTTCTTGTCTTGTATATAGATAGTATATATTGTATAGCTATTGTACGTATTGTATTGTATGGTATGTACTCTGCGGCATAGTATGGGTTCTGTAGAATGGTATGTATTACACGATATGGTATTTTTGAAATCGGCTCTTATTGTATGTATGCTGTGGCATTGCACAGGGTTGCAGGTATTGTGTGGTCTGGTATTGTGTGTATGGTATGTATGGTATTGTACGGGTTGTGTTCTGTAATGTAGTTTGTAAGGTATTTTCCATCTTGTGTTATATCCTATGTTGCTGGTATTGTATTCTATGGTATGTTTCCATGTGTTGCATTATCTTGCGTTGTGTTCTGTTGTATGTGTTGTGTTCTATTGTATGGGATGGGATGGTCTTGATTGTATTGGATGTATTTGATTCTATGTGTTGCATTCTACGTATTGGATTGGACTGTAGTTTGGTTTGTATTGAACTGTAGGTTATTTTGTATTGCGTACTGTAGTTTGTGTTGTGTTGTGTACTGTATTTTGTATTGTATGGTGTATTGTAATGTATGCTATGGTGTTTAGCATATGTATCGAGGTACGACATTGTATTGTATTTTGTACTCTATTTTGTACTGTATTGTATGTCTTGTTCTTTAGGTATTGTATTTAGTTTGTTTTGTATTGCACTGTAGTATTGTACAGTATTTTGTGTTGTACTGGCCCCCGCCGCCCCAGCACAGCTCCGGCGCCCTCCAAGGCCACCTCCCAGCAGGCTCCCGCAGCCAGCACTTCTCAGGAGCCGACCCCGCCGAGCCCAAATGAGGAGCCGACCCCGCTGAGCCCATCTCGGGAGCCGACCCCGCCGAGCACAGGTGAGCGCCCGGCTGGCCCTGCTGTTCCTCTGCACCCACGCAACGGCACGCTGTAGCTGCAGCCCCTCAGCACGCGCCTCTGTCGCCTCCCATGAACAGCTTGGTGCTTTCCAGGGCGTGTGTGTATGGAAAGAGTTCCGGCTGTGTAGTCTGGAATGTATTGTGCTGTGGAATGTATTGTGTTTTGTACCGTGTGGTATGGCATGACGTGTATGGTATGGAATCCCATGAACTGTGTGGTGTGGTATTCACTGTATTGTAAGTATTGTTAGTATTGTGGGTATAGTTTGAATTGTGTCGTGTGCTCTGTATTGTGTTTTGTATTGTATTCTTTGTATTGTATTGTGCATTTGACTGTGCATTCTGTGTATGGCCGGGTATGGTATTTCTTGTATTGGTCTGTATTGTATGTATTCTATTGTATGGTTTGTATTATATTGTACGGTATGGTATAGTAATTATTCTATGGTGTATTGTGTTACAATATTTAATCTCTGGTATCGTGTTTATTCTATTGTATGACTTGCATTGTACGTATTGTATAGCATGGTATGTATTGTGTGGTATCGTGTTTATGGTATTGTTTGTATTGTATGGTATTTATTGTACTTTTTCTATGAATTGTATATTTTGTAGAGAGGTATGGTATGTATTGTATTTTGTGTATTGTATATTGTAGAGTATTGTATGCAGTGTATGGCATTGTATGTATTTTATGTATTGTATTGTACAGTATGGGACATATGGAACGTATTAGATGTATTTTACTGTGTTTACTGCCTTTTATGTACGTATCACGTTGTGTTGTATGTATTGTCCGATATGTATTTCATGTTGTGTGTGCGTTTTATTTAGTATGTATTGTAGTTACTATTGTATGTGTTGTACGTATTCTATGGTATGTATTGTCGTTTGTATTGTCTTTGGTATTGTATGTATTGTGGTCTAATGTATGGTATGTTATTTCTTGTGTTTCAATTGTTTTCTATTTTGTATTGCATGGTATGTTTTGTATTTTGTATTTGTATTGGCTTTTGTATATTCTAGTATGCGTTGTTTTGTACGTGTTGTATGTACTGTACTGTATGTCTTAAGTGTATTCTGTGTTCTGTCTGTATTGGACGGTATGGTCTTTATTGTATTCTGTGGAATTTCTTGCGTGTATTTTATTGGTTTGTATTTTTTTAATATCTTATTATGTATATATTTATTATTGTATTGCGTACTCTGTATTCTATGGTATGGGGTTTAACGTATTGTTTGAATTGTATGTATTGTGGATATCGCATCATTTTATTGTATGCATTGTATCTGTCGTATGCTACTGGAATTTATATTTAGTATCACATTTCACTGTATTTTATGTGGTATTTCTGCATTGTATTATATTTTGTCTTGTATGTGCTGTATTTTGTGAAATATTTCTATCGTATATATTGTGTTGTATGGTAATGTATGGTTTGTAATGTGTGTTGTTTTGTAAAGTGTTTTGTATTGTATTTCATGTATTGTATTGCATTGTGTTGTATCCTGTATGTATGCTACGTACAGAGTTGTTCAAATGCATGTAGTGTATGGTATGGTGTTTCTTGTATTTGATGTATTGTGTTGCATTTTGCTGTATGATACTGTGTTGTATCACACGTGCTGTTTTTTGCATTGTGTGATATGGTTTGTGTTGTATTTTGTTTGGTATTTTATTTTGTAGTGTATTGTATGTAGTATACCGTGTGGTATACATTGTATTGTAGGTATAGTAGGGCATTGTATGGTATTGCATTGTATTGTATTGTATGGTATTTTATTGTATGGGACGTGTGGCATCTCATGGTATCGTATGGTGTTGCATGGTATCATTTGGTCTGTATTGTTTGTGTTCTCTTGTGTGTGTTCTAGTGTCTGTGTTGCATTGTATTGTACAGTATGGTATGTACTGTATTGTTGTCCTAAAAACCCCCGGATTTCTTTCTTTGTTACAGGTCTAGGTAATTCTTGGAATATCTTAATTTGCTCAGGATCTATTTCTCTCGTACATGGGTTTAATATAAATCCAAGGTACTTCACTTTTTGTTAGTAGAACTGCAATTTTGATGGAGATGCTCGGTGACCTTTTACAACCAATTTATTACACAAATACCGAGTATCTGTAACACAATCCTTCCTTGAACAACATACTAACAATAAATCATCTACATATTGTATCAATTCAGACTTACACGGAAAAAACAGATCAGCCAAATCCCCTCTCAAAATTTGGGAGGATTTAATTGGTGAGCTTGTAAATCCCTGGGGTAACCAAGTTCAGGTTAATTGTTTGCCTTGCCAAGTGAAGGCAAATATGTGCTGGCTTTCCTCAGCCACAGGTGTGCTAAAGAAAGCTCCAGTCAAATCCAATACAGTGTAAAATTTTCCCCAAATAGGTATTTAAGTAACAATCAAATTTGGATCAGGTACTACTGGTTGGGGAACAATTACAAATACAAATCTATATTCTGGATCCCCATCTTTGTAACTTTGACTTTTTTTTAAAATCCCTTTTTCCAAAAATGATTTTGTTTTCCAATACTTGGGATAGCTTCTGCCACAATTGGATATTGCCTAACAGAAGGAGGAGTCCCTCCTTTTGTTTTAATCACTACAGGTTCTGCAGATTTTAACAGTACAATATCATCTCCGGAGAGACTCCATAATTTTTTAGGTACATTCTTTAACTCTTTTGGGATTTTAAGCTCACCTTCTTGAATTTCTACAGTTTGCATTGCCATTATGATCAATCGAATTCCTTTGGGAGTTAAATCTATGCATGTTTCCAATTCCTGTAATAAATCTCTCCCAAACAGTGAAATAGGAGAAGTTGGTGAAATAACAAATCAACCCCATATCAAACGATCATCAAAAACAATAAGAAGGGGAAGAGAAAGCGGTAACTTCTCTTCACCCAAAACCCCAGTAACCCGTAGAAATTCATCAGATAACTGTGACACATGAAAATTTAACAATGATAAAGTTGCACCGGTATCTATTAAGAACTTAACAGGAGTGCCGTTTACCTTAGCTGTGATAAGTCCCTCTTTATCTACCTTAATCCCAGAGTCCCGATCCATAAATTTCTCAGCGAGAATGTGACGCCCCGGTCTTTCCGCTCCGTCTCTCCCACCATTGTTGGAAGGTGGTATCGGAGAACCATAGCGGATGATGTGCCCTAAATTACCACAGAAAAAAAAACATTCCAGAGTATCAGTTCCAGAGAGAATGAATCTTTCTCTTCCTCAGTCTCCCTTTCCACAACCTTGTGAAAAATCTCTTCTCCTGCCGCGTTGGTAATTCTGAGTAATTGCGGCTGCCAAAGGGTTGATATCTTTCTCTCGCTCCTTTCTCTCTTTTCTTTGATCTTGTTTCTTTTGCTCTTCACTTCTCCCATCATATACAAAGGTGGCAATACTAAGAATCTTTGTGAGGCTTTCGCCTTGCCACCCTGGCATATGTTTCTTGAAATATTTATTAATATCAGGTGCAGATTGATCCACAAATACACTGATTGCAAGGGGTTCCTGATAACTGTCCCTTGTCATTCCTCCATATTTCAGGAGGGTAGCTTTTAACCGAGGCCAGTAATCACTGGGATGTTCATCAGGTTTTTGCCTACATTCCATTACCTTTGTCCAATTAGTAATTTTTTCTCACCAGCTTGCCGAACAGCCTCCACCAGTTGCTGTAAGGCTTCTCGTTGGAGTCTGGCGCCATCCTCAGTGGCCAAATTCCAATTTGGATTTTGATCGGGCCAGGGCTGTAGCCCTTGAGTTTGACCTCTTTGTGCAATTTCCCGATCCTTTTGGAAGATTTTTTTCCCTCTCTTCTGCTGTAAAGAGCTCTCTCATGAGGGTCTTTACATCATTCCAATTTGGAGAATAATCAGTAAAAATGCCAGACAGCATCTGAGCACATTTTTCAGCATCCTCTCTGATGCGTGGCACTTTTGATTGCCAGTTTACTAAATCTCCTTGTTTCCAAGGTTCATGTCTCACAACAGCTTGGACTGGTGGAATTTCTGGCGGAGCTCCAGGTCCAGCTCTAGGGTTTGGGATGTATTCCAACCTCATGGGATACATGCCAAATCCCTTGTCAGTGAAAGGACGAATCCTTTCCAGCACGGGCACTGAAGGAATGGAAAGTTTCACTTGTTTAGGCTCTTTTTTGCCTTTCTTTGCATTTGCCCAATAATACCAAATATACCAAAAATCAAGATCTTGACTCCCTTCATCCTCGAGGATTACCCTTAAGAATCTCAACTTATGCTCATCAAAGGTCCCTTTAGAGGGCCAGATGTCTCTAGGTCCTCCACCTCGGACCCTAGTTAAAAATGGCCATTCTTCTTGACACAACAAAATCAATCTCCTTTTTCCTAACGTCCCGGTCAACAGGATTTTATCCCAATTTTCCAACACCTCAGCAAGGGGCGTCCCCCTTTCAATGCTGGGTCCAATTCCCACTTTACCTTTTCCTTAATTTCCCGGGTTACCGTTGTTTCAAAAATTCCTCAGCAATTTTAAACACACAGGCCCCTAATGTCTGAGTATACCCGCTCCCAAGACCACCAAGTGAACTCACCCTTGTTGCCGGCAATTAGGCGTTGGAGACGGGAATGCTCAGAGAATCGGAGCAGTGTCCTAGAGTCCCATCTGGGGTGCCAAATTCTGTTAAAGAAAATTGGCAGAGTCTGGTTCTCTAGGTTTGCTGGTTTTATTAAACAACTCAGAGTTGGACCACCACCGCAGTGAATGGTACCTGACTTAAATTCACTATCGGTTTATATAGAAACTAATAATCAATTACATCATAAACTTCTCACGAGCTTCTGTTAATAACCCACTAACTATTTCAATTCCTTTTTCTTCCTTCGTCAAGAGTCCACAAAAGTCCATTCTTTTCCATCGGTACGCTGATCTTTATGTTCTGGTTCTGCTGCGACTCCAGTTGACACCCCGTCCTTAATGTTCTTGCTGTGATCAGAGTCCCATCTTGATTCGGGTTGACCAGAGTCTGGTTTCCACTGCCAGCGTCTCCTAAGTATTAACCTAAAATAGCTAAAGTCTATTTAGAACTTTATTTCTATTAATGTTTATTTCTAAGTCTCCTATATTTCTTTTAAGGTAAAGAAAAGGTTAACCATACATCCCCTTTACTAAAATCATCAAAAGGTAATACTTCTAGGCCTACTCCTGCTTAGCTACTCATTAAGCTTTGATTGATGATTTGTTCAGTCATAGGTCAGGATTACACAAGGAGCTTTGAGAACAATATTCATGGATTGTGAAAGCCCACCTGTTTTTATTCAGATAGACTTATATTAATTATTCTATTATTCATTCTATTTCACCCCTATTGATCCTTGTCTCCCTACCTCATAAGAACTTTTACATTAATTATGTGAAAATTTCTATAACAGTATGGTATGGTATGGTATGGTATGGTATGGTATGGTATGGTATGGTATGGTATGGTATGGTATGTATTCTCTTCTGGTCTTTATCGCACGTACCGTATTGTTTGTATCAACCGTATCGTATTGTTTGAATCTATTCTCTTTTGTATTCTATTTTCTATTGTATTGTACATGTCGTACTGTATTTTATGTAATGTATGTCGCGTGTGGTATTTATTGCATGTGTTGTGTTCTATGTATTGTATTTATTCTCTTGTATGTTTTCTAATATACTGTATTTTGAATTGCATTGTATGTGTTCCACCGTATTTGTTGCATTCTGTTTTCTTGTAAGAGTTGCGTTGTATTGCATGGTGTGGTATTTTATGTACTGTATTTTCTATTGTATTGTATTTGTGTTGTATTGTGCATTGTATGCATGGCATGGTATTTCTTGTCTTGTATATAGATAGTATATATTGTATAGCTATTGTACGTATTGTATTGTATGGTATGTACTCTACGGCATAGTATGGGTTCTATAGAATGGTATGTATTACATGATATGGTATTTTTGAATTCGGCTCTTATTGTATGTATGCTGTGGCATTGCACAGGGTTGCAGGTATTGTGTGGTCTGGTATTGTGTGTATGGTATGTATGGTATTGTACGGGTTGTGTTCTGTAATGTAGTTTGTAAGGTATTTTCCATCTTGTATTATGTCCTATGTTGTTGGTATTGTATTCTATGGTATGTTTCCATGTGTTGCATTATCTTGCGTTGTGTTCTGTTGTATGTGTTGTGTTCTATTGTATGGGATGGGATGGTCTTGATTGTATTGGATGTATTTGATTCTGTGTATTGCATTCTACGTATTGGATTGGACTGTAGTTTGGTTTGTATTGAACTGTAGGTTATTTTGTATTGCGTACTGTAGTTTGTGTTGTGTACTGTATTTTGTATTGTATGGTGTATTGAAATGTATGCTATGGTGTTTAGCATATGTATCGAGCTCTGTGTATCATCTTGTATTTTGTATTGTATTTTATTTGGTGATTTTTAGGAGGTACGACATTGTATTGTATTTTGTACTGTATTGTATGTCTTGTTCTTTAGGTATTGTATTTAGCTTGTTTTGTATTGCACTGTAGTATTGTACAGTATTTTGTGTTGTACTGGCCCCCGCCGCCCCAGCACAGCTCCGGCGCCCTCCAAGGCCACCTCCCAGCAGGCTCCCGCAGCCAGCACTTCTCAGGAGCCGACCCCGCCGAGCCCAAATGAGGAGCCGACCCCGCTGAGCCCATCTCGGGAGCCGACCCCGCCGAGCACAGGTGAGCGCCCGGCTGGCCCTGCTGTTCCTCTGCACCCACGCAACGGCACGCTGTAGCTGCAGCCCCTCAGCACGCGCCTCTGTCGCCTCCCATGAACAGCTTGGTGCTTTCCAGGGCGTGTGTGTATGGAAAGAGTTCCGGCTGTGTAGTCTGGAATGTATTGTGCTGTGGAATGTATTGTGTTTTGTACCGTGTGGTATGGCATGACGTGTATGGTATGGAATCCCATGAACTGTGTGGTGTGGTATTCACTGTATTGTAAGTATTGTTAGTATTGTGGGTATAGTTTGAATTGTGTCGTGTGCTCTGTATTGTGTTTTGTATTGTATTCTCCTTTGTATTGTATTGTGCATTTGACTGTGCATTCTGTGTATGGCCGGGTATGGTACTTCTTGTATTGGTCTGTATTGTATGTATTCTATTGTATGGTTTGTATTATATTGTACGGTATGGTATAGTAATTATTCTATGGTGTATTATGTTACAATATTTAATCTCTGGTATCGTGTTTATTCTATTGTATGACTTGCATTGTATGTATTGTATAGCATGGTATGTATTGTGTGGTATCGTGTTTATGGTATTGTTTGTATTGTATGGTATTTATTGTACTTTTTCTATGAATTGTATATTTTGTAGAGAGGTATGGTATGTATTGTATGGTATTTTTGTATTGTATTTTGTGTATTGTATGTTGTAGAGTATTGTATGCAGTGTATGGCATTGTATGTATTTTGTGGCATTTTATGTATTGTACGGTATGGGACATATGGAACGTATTAGATGTGTTTTACTGTGTTTACTGCCTTTTATGTACGTATCACGTTGTGTTGTATGTATTGTCCGATTTGTATTTCGTGTTGTGTGTGCGTTTTATTTAGTATGTATTGTACTTACTATTGTATGTGTTGTATGTATTCTATGGTATGTATTGTTGTTTGTATTGTCTTTCACAGAATCACAGAATCAACCAGGTTGGAAGAGACCTCAGGGATCATTGAGTCCAACCGCTGCCCCTACACCACCCTGTCAACTAGACCATGGCACTAAGTGCCATGTCCAGTCTTTTCTTAAACACATCCAGAGATGGTGACTCCACCACCTCCCTGGGCAGCCCATTCCAATGTCTAATAACCCTTTCTGTAAAGAAATTCTTCCTAATGTCCAACCTGAACCTCCCCTGGCGAAGCTTGAGGCTGTGTCCTCTTGTCCTATCACTAGTTGCCCGGGAGAAGAGGCCAACCCCCACTCCACTACAACCTCCCTTCAGGTAGTTGTAGACTGCAATAAGGTCACCTCGGAGTCTCCTCTTCTCCAGGCTAAACAACCCCAGCTCCCTCAGGCGTTCCTCGTAGGTCAGACCCTCCAGACCCTTCACCAGCTTGGTCGCGCTCCTCTGGACTCGCTCCAACACCTCAACATCTTTCTTGAAGTGCGGGGCCCAGAACTGAACACAGTACTCAAGATGCAGTCTTTGGTATTGTATGTATTGTGGTTTAGCGTATGGTATGCTATTTCTTGTGTTTCAATTGTTTTCTATTTTGTATTGCATGGTATGTTTTGTATTTTGTGTTTGTATTGGCTTTTGTATATTCTAGTATGCGTTGTTTTGTACGTGTTGTATGTACTGTATGTCTTAAGTGTATTCTGTGTTCTGTCCGTATTGGACGGTATGGCCTTTATTGTATTCTGTGGAATTTCTTGCGTGTATTATATTTGTTTGTATTTTTTTAATATCTTATGTATTATATTTATTATTGTATTGCGTACTCTGTATTCTATGGTAAGGCGTTTAATGTATTGTTTGTATTGTATGTATTGTGGATATTGTATCATTTTATTGTATGCATAGTATTTGTCATATGCTACTGGAATTTATATTTAGTATCACATTTCACTGTATTTTATGTGGTATTTCTGCATTGTATTATATTTTGTCTTGTATGTGCTGTCTTTTGTGAAATATTTCTATCGTATGTATTGTGTTGTATGGTAATGTATGGTTTGTAATGTGTGTTGTTTTGTACCCTGTCCCTCTCTGGCACATGACTCATGGGGTTTGAGCATTCCGTGTCCCTGTCTGTTCCCTGACTTGTCGGGTTTGGGGGTGTCATGCCCCCATCTTGGCCCTGAACCTTTGGATTTGGGATGCTCTGTCCCTCTTCTGGATGTGACCTGTGGGGTTTGAGGGGGTCTTGCCCCCATCTTGGCCCTGACCATTTGGATTTGGGGTGCTCTGTCCCTCTCTGGTCCTTGACCTGTGTGATTCGGTGGTGCCGTGCCCCTCTCTTGGTCCAGACCCACAGGATTTTGCGTGATCTGTCTGTCTCTGATCCATGATATGTGGGATTTGGGGTTTCTTCCCCTCAAGCTGGCCATTACCCATGGGTATTTGGGAGCTGTGCCCCTGTCTGGTCCATGGCAAGTGGGGTTTTGGGGTGTCCTGCCCCCATCCTGACCTTTACACATGGTTTTGGGTTGTACTGTCCTTGTCTGGTTCATGGCCTGTGGGACTTTGGGGTGTCCTACCCCATCATGGTGCTGACCTACAAGATTTTGGATGCCCTTTCCCTGTCTGGTACCTGACCTGTGGGATTTGGGGTGTCCTGTTGCTCTCTGGTCCATGACCTGTGGTGTTTTGGGGTGTTCTACCCCTGTCATTTTCCTTACCCACAGGTTTTGGGGTGCCCTGTCCCTCTCTCATCAATGACCTGTGGTGTTTCGGGGTGTCCTGCCCTCATCCTGGCCCTGACCCACAGGATTTGGGGTGCCTTGTCCCTCTCTCATCCATGAACTGGGGGATTTTGGGGTGCCCTGCCCCTGACCCATGAGATTTGGGGTGTCTTGCCCCCATACTGGCCCTGACCTTTGGTATTTTGGGTACCCTGTCCCTCTCTGGTTCATGACCTGTGGGGTTTGATGATTCCGTCTCCCTGTCTGTTCCCTGAAGTGTGGGGCTTGGGGGTGTTCTACCACATCCTGACCCTGACCCCATCCTGGCCCTGACCATTTGGATTTGGGATGCTCTGTCCCTCTTCTGGACAAGACTAGTGGGGTAGGGAGGTGTCCTGCCCCTGTCCTGGCCCTGACCAATAAGATTTGGGGTGCCCTGTCCCTGTCTGGTCCATGACCTGTGGGATTTGGGGGTGCCCTAACCTGTCCTGGCCCTGACCCATGGAATTTGGAGTGCCCTGTCCCTGTCTGCCCCATGACCTCTGGGATGTGGGGTTGTCCTACCACTGTCCTGGCCCTGACCTACAGGGATTGGGTGCCCTGTCCCTGTCTGGTCCATGACTTGTGGGGTTTGGGGGAGTACTGTCCCTGTGCTGTCTCTGATCCACAGGATTTTGGGTGCCCTGTCCCTGTCTGGCCCATGGTCTGTTGGTGTTGGAGCGGTTTTGCCCCCACCCTGGCCCTGATTATGGGATTTGGGGTTCCCCTTCCCTCTCTGGTCCATGACCTCTGGGATGTGGGGTTGTCCTACCACTGTCTGGCCCTGACTCATAGGATTTGGGGTGCCCTCTTCCTGTCTGGTTCATGATCTGTGGAGTTGGGGGGGTATCCTACCCCCATCCTGGCCCTGACCCATGAGATTTGGGGTGTGCTGCCCCTATTCTGCCCATGAACCATGAGGTCTGGTGTGTTCTGCCCACATTGTGGCCCTGACCCTTGGTATTTTGGGTACCCTGTCCCTCTCTGGTTCATGATATATGGGGTTTGAGGATTCCGTGTCCCTGTCTGTTCCATGACATATGGTGTTTGGAAGTGTCCTGCCCCCATCCTGGCCCTGACCCTTTTGATTTGGGATGCTCTGTCCCTGTTCTGGACCTGACTAGTGGGGGTTTGTGGTCCCTGGACCTGTCTGTCCCATGGCCTGTGGATTTTGGGGGTGTTTGCCCCCGCCCAGGCCCTGACCCTTGGTATTTGGGGTGTCCTGTCCCTGTCTGGCCCATGACCTTTGGGTTTTGGGGGTGTCTTGCCCCGTGTCTTGCCCATGACTCAGGGGATTTGGGCATCCCCTGTCCCTTTCTGGTCCTGATGCATGTGATTTAGGGGGCCCTGTCCCTGTCTGGTCCATGATCTGTGGGGATTGGGGGTGTCTTGCCCCCATCCTGGCCCTGACCCACAGGATTTGCGGTGCCCTGTCCCTGTCTGGTTCATGACCAGTGGGGATTGGAGTTTCTTACCCCCATCCTGGCCCTGACCCATGGGAATTTTGGAGCTGTGTCTCTGTCTGGCCCATGACCTGTGGGCTTTTGGGGTGTCTTGCCCCCATCGTGGTCCTTACCCACAGGATTTTGGGTGACCTGCCCCTGTCTCATCCATGAACTGGGGGGTGGTGGGGTGTCCTGCCCCTGTCCTGCCCCTGACCCATGAGATTTGAGGTGTCCTGCCCCCATGCTGGCCCTGACCCTTGGTATTTTTGGTACCCTGTCCCTCTCTGGTTCATGATCTGCAGGGTCTGAGGATTCAGACTCCCTGTCTGTTCCCTGAAGTGTGGGGTTTCGGGGTGTTCTACCACATCCTGGCCCTGACCCCATCCTGGCCCTGACCCCATCCTGACCCTGACCCCATCCTGGCTCTGACCCTTTGGATTTGGCATGCTCTGTCCCTCTCCAGGACATGACTGGTGGGGTATGGAGGTGTCCTGCCATTGTTCTGGCCCTGACCACTAAGATTTGGGGTGTCCTGTCCCTGACTGGTTCATGACCTGTAGGGTTTCGGTCTGTCCTGGTCCAGTCCTGGCCCTGATCCATGGAATTTGGGGTGTCCTTTCCCTCTCTGGTGCCTGACCTGTGGGGTTTGGGGGTGCCCTAACCCGTCCTGGCCCTGTCCCATGGAATTTGGGGTGCCCTGTCCCTGTCTGCCCCATGACCTCTGGGTTGTGGGATTGTCCTACCACTATCCTGGCCCTGACCTATAGGGATTGGGTGCCCTGTCCCTGTCTGGTCCATGACCTGTGGGGTTTGGGGGTGTCCTGTCCCTGTGCTGTCTCTGATCCACAGGATTTTGGGTACCCTGTCCCTGTCCGGCCCATGGTCCGTTGGTGTTGGAGCGGTTTTGCGCCCATCCTGGCCCTGACTTATGGGATCTGGGGTGCCCTGTCCCTCTCTGGTCCATGACCTGTAAGGTTTGGGGGTGTCCTGCCCCTGCCCTGGCCATGACCCATGAGATTTGGGGTGTGCTGCCCCTATTCTGCCCATGAACCATGAGGTTTGATGTGTCCTGCCGACATTCTGGCCCTGACCTTTGGTACTTTGGGTACCCTGTCCCTCTCTGGGTCATGATCTCCGGGGTTTGAGGATTCCGTGTCCCTGTCTGTTCTATGACGTGTGGGATTTGGGAGTGTTGTGCTCCCATCCTGTCCCCAACCCCATCCTGGCCCTGACCCTTTTGTTTTGGGATGCTCTGTCCCTGTTCTGGATATGACTAGTGGGGATTTGGGGTCCCTGTACTTGTCTGGCCAATGGCCTGTGGAGTTTGGGGATATTTGCCCCCGTCCAGGACCCGACCCTTGGGATTTGGGGTGCCCTGTCCCTCTCTGGTCCATGATCCACGAGTGTTGGGGGTGTCCTGCCCCCATCCTGGCCTGGTTCCATGGAATTTGGTGTGCCCTGTCCCTGTCTGCTCCATGATCTGTGGGTTTTGGGGGTGTCCTGCCCCCTTCCTGCCCCTTACCCACAGGATTTGGAGTGCCCTGCCCCTGTCTGGTCCATGACCTGTGGCGTCAGGGGAACCCTGTCCCTGTCTGGTCCAGAACCTGTGGAGTTTTGGGGGTGTCCTGCCCCATCCTGGCCTTGACCCATGGGTTTTTGGGTGATCTGTCCCTCTCTGGTCCGTGACCTGTGTGCTTTGAGGTTTCTTCCCCTCATGCTGGCCCTGACCCATGGGAATTTGGGAGCTGTGTCCCTCTCTGGTCCATGACCTGTGGGGTTTCGGGGTGTCCTGCCCCCATCCTGGACCTTACCTACAGGTTTTGGGGTGCCTGTCCGTCTCTGGTCAATGACAGAATCACAGAATCACAGAATCAACCAGGTTGGAAGAGACCTCAGGGATCATCGAATCCAACCATTGCCCTGACACCACCATGTCAACTAGACCATGGCACTAAGTGCCATGTCCAGTCTTTTCTTAAACACATCCAGAGATGGTGACTCCACCACCTCCCTGGGCAGCCCATTCCAATGTCTAATAACCCTTTCTGTAAAGAAATTCTTCCTAATGTCCAACCTGAACCTCCCCTGGCAAAGCTTGAGGCTGTGTCTTCTTGTTCTATCGCTAGTTGCCCGGGAGAAGAGGCCAACTCCCACTTCACTACAACCTCCCTTCAGGTAGTTGTAGACTGCAACAAGGTCACCTCGGAGTCTCCTCTTCTCCAGGCTAAACAACCCCAGCTCCCCCAGCCGTTCCTCGTAGGTCAGACCCTCCAGACCCTTCACCAGCTTGGTCGCGCTCCTCTGGACTCGCTCCAACACCTCAACATCTTTCTTGAAGTGCGGGGCCCAGAACTGAACACAGTACTCAAGATGCGGCCTCACCAGTGCCGAGAGGGACGATCACTTCCCTAGGCTGGCTGGCTACACTATTCCTAATAGAGGCCAGGATGCCATTGGCCTTCTTGGCCACCTGGGCACACTGCTGGCTCATGCTTAGCCGGCTGTCGATCAGCACCCCCAGGTCTCTTTCCACCGGGCCGCTTTCTAACCGCTCTTCCCCGAGCCTGTAGCGCTGCATGGGGTTGTTGTGGCCGAAGTGTAAGACCCGGCACTTGTTCTTGTTGAACCTCATGCCGTTGGTCTCGGCCCATCTATCTAACCTGTCCAGATCCCTCTGTAGGGCCTTCCTACCCTCCAGCAGATCGACACTCTCACCCAGCTTGGTGTCATCTGCAAATTTGCTGAGGGTGCACTCAATCCCTACATATAGATCATCTATAAAGATATTGAACAGCACTGGCCCCAGAACTGAGCCCTGGGGAACACCGCTAGTGACCAGCCGCCAGCTGGACTTTGCCCCATTCACCACCACTCTCTGGGCTGGACATCCAGCCAGTTTTTAACCCATCGAAGAGTCCACCCATCCAAGCCCCGGGCAGCCAGTTTGTCCAGGAGGATGCTGTGGGAGACAGTGTCGAATGCCTTACTGAAGTCTAGATAGACTACATCCACAGCCCTGCCCTCATCTACTAAGCGGGTCACTTGGTCATAGAAGGAGACCAGGTTGGTCGAGCAGGACCTGCCTTTCATGAATCCATGCTGGCTGGCCCCGATGCCCCGATTGTCCTGCATGTGCTGTGTAATGGCACTCAGGATGATCTGTTCCATCACCTTGCCTGGCACCGAGGTCAGGCTGACAGGCCTGTAGTTCCCTGGATCAACCTTCCAACCCTTCTTGTAGATCACAGAATCACAGAATCACAGAATGTTAGGGATTGGAAGGGACCTCGAAAGATCATCTAGTCCAATCCCCCTGCCGGGGCAGGATTGCCTAGACCATATCACACAGGAACGTGTCCAGGCGGGTTTTGAATGTCTCCGGAGAAGGAGACTTCACAACCTCTCTGGGCAGCCTGTTCCAGTGTTCAGTCACCCTTACAGTAAAGAAGTTTTTCCTCAAATTTAAGTGGAACCTCCTGTGTTCCAGCTTGCACCCATTGCCCCTTGTCCTCTCAAGGGATGTCACTGAGAAGAGCCTGGCTCCATCCTCTTGACACTTGCCCTTTACATATTTATAAACATTAATGAGGTCACTCCTCAGTCTCCTCTTCTCCAAGCTAAAGAGACCCAGCTCCCTCAGCCTCTCCTCATAAGGGAGATGTTCCACTCCCTTAATCATCTTCGTGGCTCTGCGCTGGACTCTCTCTAGCAGTTCCCTGTCCTTCTTGAACTGAGGGGCCCAGAACTGGACACAATACTCCAGATGCGGCCTCACCAGGGCAGAGTAGAGGGGGAGGAGAACCTCTCTCGACCTGCTGACCACACCCCTTCTAATACACCTAGATGTACGTTACATCTACACCTAGATGGGCGTTACGTTTGCTAATTTCCAGTCAGCTGGAACTTCTCCAGTTAACCAGGACTGCCGGTAGATAATCGAGAGTGGTTTGGCAAGTTCCTTTGCCAGTTCCTTCATTACTCTGGGGTGAATCCCATCCGGGCCCATAGCCTTGTGGGTGTCCAACTGGCACAGCAGGTCACTAACCGTCTCCTGGATCATGGGAGGTTCACACAGCCCCCCGTCCCTAATTTCAGGCTCTGGGGGCCGAGTCTCCTGAGGACAACCAGTCTTGTCATTAAAGACCGAGGCAAAGAAGGCATTGAGCACCTCTGCCTTTTCCTCATCCCCTGACACTACACTACCCTCCTCATTCAGCAAGTGGCGGAGGCTCTCCTTGACCCTCCTTTTGCTGTTGATGTATTTGTAAAAGCTTTTTTTGTTATCTTTGACTGTAGCAGCCAAATCAAGCTCTAATTGAGCTTTGGCCCTTCTAATCTTCTCCCTACACGACCTGGCCACGTCCCTATAGACCTCCCAAGTTACCCGACCCTTCTTCCAGAGCAAGTAGGCTCTCTTTTTTTCCTTAAGTTCTAGCCTAAGTTCTCTGTTTAACCAGGCTGGTCTTTTTCCCCGACGGCTTGTCTTCCTACACACTGGGACAGCCTGCTCCTGAATATTTAGCAATTCCCTTTTGAAGCATGTCCAGCCTTCCTGGACTCCTTTGCCCTTCAGGACCGACTGCCAAGGGACTCAGTCCACCAGCCTCTTAAACAGGCTAAAGTCAGACCGACGGAAATCTAAGGCAGAAGTTCTACTCTTGCCCCTCCTTACTTCCCCCACTATCGAAAACTCTAACATTTCATGGTCGCTACTCCCAAGATGGCCACCGACCCTCACATCTCCCACTAGTCCTTCTCTGTTCACAAACAACAGGTCAAGCAGGGCCCCTCCTCTAGTGGGCTCATTTACCACTTGCATGAGGAAGTTGTCCTCCACACATTCGAGGAATCTCCTAGATTGCTTCCACTCTGCCATGTTGTATTTCCAGCAGACATCCGGCAAGTTGAAGTCGCCCGTGAGTACAAGGGCCGGCGACCGGGCGGCTTCCGACAGCCGCTTGTAAAACGCCCCTTCCGCCTGCTCATCCTGGTTGGGTGGTCTATAACAGACTCTCACCGTAATGTCCGCACTGTCGACCTTCCCCCTGATCTTCACCCATAAACATTCAACCTTGTCATCCTCACCATCTTCCTCAATTTCAACACAGTCCAAGCACTCCCTAACATACAGCGCTACCCCACTGCCTCTCCTGCTTTGCCTGTCCCTCTTAAAGAGCTTATAGCCATCCATAGCTGCACTCCAGTCATGAGCGTCATCCCACCACGTTTCTGTGATGGCAACCACATCATAACCTTCCTGCTGTACAGTGGCTTCTAGCTCTTCCTGTTTGTTGCCCATACTGCGTGCATTGGTGTAAACACACTTCAGCTGGGCTAGCGGCCTTGCCCCCGATGCAGGTCTGTCACCCCTAGGTTCATTTGTGGCTGCCCTGGTCTTACCCCCCTCCCCCATCGAACCTAGTTTAAAGACCTCTTGATCAGCCCTGCCAACTTCTGGGCCATAACCGTTTTCCCCTTCTGCTTCAGCTGTTCCCCATCCGGCATAAGCAGGCCCGGTGCCATGAAAGCCGTCCCGTGGTCAACAAACCCAAAATCCCACCTACGGCACCAGTCTCTTAGCCACATATTAATCTGTTGTACTTTCATAGTCTTTTCCCTATTTTCACCAAACACCGAAGGAATTGAAGAGAATATCACCTGCGCACCTACCACCTTTACCAAACGCCCCAGGGCCCTGAAGTCCCTTTTGATTGCCCTGGCACTTCTCTCTTCAATCTCATCCCTACCCACCTGGAATACTAATAGTGGGTAGTAGTCAGAGGGCCTCACCAGTTGAGGAATCCTCCTGGCAACATCCTTTACCCGAGCCCCAAGTAGGCAGCAGACTTCCCTGTGAGTCGGGTCTGGCCTGCATATGGGGCCCTCCGTTCCCCTTAGCAGAGAGTCGCCTATAACAATTACTTTTCTTTTCTCCTTTTTGGAGCTGGTTGCAACCCTCTTACTCGGCTGCTTCTGTTTACGTAGCCCCGTAGAGGGTCTTTCACCTAGATTCGTGTCTTCCTGACACTCGGGAAGACGCTCAGGCTCCAGCACCTCATACCTATTCTGCAGGGGGACGTGGGGAGGGGAGGAAGGTCAGGATGGGATTCGCCTGCCACCCCGAGCAGGGACCTGCCTCCATTCCCCACCATCCCCTAGGTCTCCTCCTGCTCCTTGTGGAGGAGGAAGAGGATCCTCCACTACCCAGGGAGCATTAGGCCCGTCCGTTTTCCCCAGGACAGGCAGGGAACAGCACTGCCCGCCATCCTCTTCCTGGGATGCTCTTGTACTCCTTAACCTTTCCACCTCCTCCTTGAGCTGGACCACCAAGGAGATCAGGTCGTCGACCTGTTCTCACCTCACACAAGTGAGGTCTCCATTACCCTCGAGTGCCAGGGCCAGGCTCTGGCACTCCCTGCAGCCTGCCACCTGCACCTCCGCATGCTTCCGCGGCAGGTCTGTTTGGGTTGCCATGTCTTTTCTGTCACCCGCAAGGGACTTAGGGCCCTGCCGAGTGGAAACCATACCTGCCTGCCCGCCTACCCTGCTCGCCGCCCTGCCTGCGAGAACTGCTGCGCAAACTGCCACGCCCCTGTTTGCACGCTCCGGGTCGCTCGCGCTCCCCAGGGGCTCTTCAAATCTCCCACGGTGCCTCCGGCTACGCCCCCTCCTCTCCTGGGACGGGACTCAGGGGCTGCTGCTCGGGTGGCCCTGAGTATGGAACCCGCCCGGTACAGCCCAATCTCACCCTCGCCCACACTCACCTCAGTTGCTATAGCTGCCACCGCTGCTGCCGAATGACAGCAGAAGATGTCATGACGTATGGGATTTGGGCGTGTCCTCCCTGTGTCCTGGCCCTGACCCATAGAATTTGGTGTATCCTTTCCTTGTCAGATCCATGACCTGTTTAGTTTGAGGAAGACCTGTACCTTGCTGGTCAATTTCCTTTTGGGTTTGGGGGTGACTTGCCCATGTCCTGGTCCTGACCCACAGGTTGTGGGGTTTCTTGTCCCTGTCTGGTCCATGACTTTTGGGGTTTGGAGGTGTTTTGCCCCATGTCTTGGCCCTGACTCATGGGATTTGGGCACACCCTGTCCCTGTCTGATCCTGACACATGTGATTTAGGGGTCCCTGTCCCTGTCTGGTCCATGACCTGTGGGGCTTTGCGGTGTCCTGCCCCATCATGGCCCTGACCCACAGGATTTGGGGTGCCCTGTCCCTCTCTGGTCCATGACCTCTGGGATTTGGGGTTCCCTGTTGCTCTCTGGTCCATGACCTGTTGTGTTTCATGATGTCCATGAATGGCTATGTCCTGTTCAGGAAAGACAGGTCAGTAAGGAGAGGTGGTGGAGTTGCTCTTTATGTGAGTGAGCAGCTAGAATGTATTGAGTTCTATCCAGGAGTGGATCAGGAGCGAGTTGAGAGTTTGTGGGTGCGAATTAAGGGGCAGGCTGGCAGGGGTGATACTGTTGTGGGTGTCTATTACAGGCCACCAGATCAGGATGAGGAGGTTGATGAGGCCTTCTACAGGCAGCTGAGAGCAGTCTCTCAATTACAGGGCCTGGTTGGCGTGGGGGATTTCAACCACCCTGATATTTGCTGGAAGGCCTACTCAGCCAGCCATCCTCAGTCCAGGAGGTTCCTCCAGTGCATTGATGATAACTTTCTGATGCAAAAGGTGGATGAGACAACTAGGAGAGGAGCGTTGCTGGATCTTGTTCTCGCTAACAAGGAGGGTCTGGTTGAAGAGGTGAAGGTTGAGGGTAGCTTTGGTTGTAGTGACCATGAGATGGTAGAGTTCAGGATCTCATGTGGCAGGAACAGAATAGCTAGCAGAATCACAACCCTGGACTTCAGCAGGGCCAACTTTGGCCTTTTCAAGCAATTGCTAGGGGAAATCCCATGGGACAGGGTACTAGAAGGTAAGGGGGCCCGAGATAGTTGGTTAGCATTCAAGGACTGCTTCTTCCAAGCTCAAGATCAAAGCATCCCAACAGGTAGGAAGTCAAGGAAGGATACCAGGAGACCTGCATAGTTAAACAGGGAACTGCTAGGCAAACTCAAGTGTAAGAAGAGGGTGTACAGATCATGGAAGGAGGGGCTGGCCACTTGGGAGGAATATAAGTCTGTTGTCAGAGGATGGAGGGAGGCAACTAGGAAAGCTAAGGCCTCCTTGGAATTAAACCTTGCAAGAGAGGTCAAGGACAACAGAAAGGGCTTCTTCAAATACATTGCAGGTAAAGCCAACACTAGAGGCAATGTAGGCCCACTGATGAATGAGGTGGGTGACCTAGAGACAGAGGATAAAAAGAAGGCAGAGCTACTGAATGCCTTCTTTGCCTCTGTCTATACTGTTGGAGGCTGTCCTGAGGAGCCCCGGACCCCTGAGGCCCCAGAGGAAGTCAGGATAGAGGAGGAATCTGTCTTGGTAGATGAGGGCTGGGTCAGGGACCAATTAAGCAATCTGGATATCCATAAATCCATGGGCCCTGATGGGATGCACCCACGGGTGCTGAGGGAGCTGGCAGAAGTCATTGCTAGGCCACTCTCCATCATCTTTACTAAGTCGTGGGGAATGGGAGAGGTGCCTGAGGACTGGAGGAAAGCAAATGTCACTCCAGTCTTCAAAAAGGGCAAGAAGGAGGACCCGGGTAACTATAGACCGGTCAGCCTCACCTCCATCCCTGGAAAGGTAATGGAGCAACTTGTCCTTGGTGCCGTCTCTAGGCACATCAAGGATAGGGGGATCATTAGGGGCACTCAACATGGCTTCACCAAGTGGAAGTCATGCTTAACCAACTTGATAGCCTTTTATGAGGACATAACACGGTGGATAGATGATGGTAAAGCAGTGGATGTGGTCTATCTTGATTTCAGTAAAGCGTTTGACACTGTCTCCCACATCACCCTCGCAGCTAAACTGAGGAAGTGTGGTCTGGATGATCGGGTAGTGAGGTGGATTGTGAAGTTGCTGAAGGCAAGAAGCCAGAGAGTGGTGGTCAATGGGACAGAGTCCAGTTGGAGGCCTGTGTCTAGCAGAGTCCCTCAAGGGTCGGTACTGGGACCAGTACTATTCAATATATTCATTAATGACTTGGATGAGGGAATAGAGTGCACTGTCAGCAAGTTCGCTGATGACACAAAACTGGGAGGAGTGGCTGACACACCGGAAGGCTGCGCAGCCATTCAGAGGGACCTAGACAGGCTGGAGAGTTGGGCGGGGAGAAACTTAATGAAATATAACAAGGGCAAGTGTAGAGTCCTGCATCTGGGCAAGAACAACCCCATGTATGAGTACAAGTTGGGGACAGACCTGTTGGAGAGCAGCGTAGGGGAAAGGGACCTGGGGGTACTAGTGGACAGCAGGATGACCATGAGCCAGCAGTGTGCCCTTGTGGCCAAGAAGGCCAATGGCATCCTGGGGTGTATTAGAAGGGGTGTGGTTAACAGGTCAAGAGAGGTTCTCCTCCCCCTCTACTCTGCCCTGGTGAGGCCGCATCTGGAATATTGTGTCCAGTTCTGGGCCCCTCAGTTCAAGAAGGACAGGGAACTGTTAGAGAGAGTCCAGCACAGAGCCACAAAGATGATTAAGGGGGTGGAACTTCTCCCTTATGAGGAGAGGCTGAGGGAGCTGAGTCTCTTTAGCTTGGAGAAGAGGAGACTGAGGAGTGACCTCATTAATGTTTATAAATATGTAAAGAGCAAGTGTCGTGAGGATGGAGCCAGGCTCTTCTCACTGACATCTATTGACTGGACAAGGGGCAATGGGTGCAAGCTGGAACACAGGAGGTTCCACAGAAATATGAGGAAAAACTTCTTTACAGTGAGGGTAACTGAACACTGGAACGGGCTGCCCAGAGAGGTTGTGGACTCTCCTTCTCTGGAGACATTCAAAACCCACCTGGACGCGTTCCTGTGTGACATGATCTAGGTAATCCTGCCCCGGCAGGGGGATTGGACTAGATGATTTTTCAAGGTCCCTTCCAATCCCTAACATTCTGTGATTCTGTGATACTGTGAACTGCACCCCTGAACTTCCTCTTCCTCCATGTGTTCAGGACTAAAAAGCTTAGTGTCTTTTTGTGGCCTTTTTTAGACATAGAACTGGATTTAGGAGTCAACAGCTGGTGTCTGGTGACAGGTAAGATGGTGAGTGTAACTGAGAGATGTACCCAGGGTGAAGACACCCATTCTCTGACAGGGGAATCTGGGCTTTCTGGAGAGCACGGTGCTTCTCCAGGACCAGCATGTTCCTGGGGTTGTGTTGACATGGAAAAGATAGGCAAAGATGGGGTTTGGGGCCTAAAGTGCAGGACATGTGCAGAGTCCTGTGGACACTCTTCAGTTCCTCCTCACCTGTCTAGAGAAGGAATTCCCAAAGAGGGACACACTAGTCCAGGTGTGGCCACACCACAGCTCACTGGAGGGGCATAAACACCCAAGATTTCTGTGTGGCCATGCTTGCTAATACATCCCCCTGGGCAGCTGGCCTTGTTCATGGTGAGCTTGCACCACTGGCTCTACTGTGTCCTTCCTAGCGCCCAGGCCCTTCGCCTCAGGGTCACTGCTCAGCCAGTCAGGTCCCAGCCAGCCCTGATATATGGGGTTTTTCTTCCACCCTGGAGCAGGACTGGACACTTTGCCTTGTAAAACTTAAGAAGTTTCTGTTGGTTGAATCCTGCAGAGTTTCTCAAGGTCCCCCTGGACTGAAGCTCTCTTTTGTCAGCTCTTAATGTTTCCATGCAGATGGCTCATTCTGGTTGTAGTGATCCGTCAACACAAGAACACAGCATGAGGAGGTGCAGGGCACTAGAGGGAATAAAAGGCATTACTAGTTTGGTACTGTCCAATGTAGGAATCAGAACAACAACATGTTAGAAACATCTTTGTGCCCCATATAGAGGGCACAAAGCAAGGAAAGACAGGGCCAGTGGGGAAAGAGCAGAGCTGGGCTGTTTGGAGAGGAATGTCTGAGGATGATGAAAGAGAAGAACTTGGGAGGGGAAAGAGGGAAAAGGAAAAGCAAAGGTTCATCTCAGGATATGATGACACCTGTTTGGGGTAACCTGCCTAGCAGCCTTGAGTCAATGACTTGAGTGGGACAAAAAAAGCCACACCTGAGTGGACCAAACTTATGTCAGCCTAATTCTGTGGTCCTGGGGAACCTAAGTGCTCTCCCTATCCTCATCATGGGAAGAGCCATGGTGGAAGGAAATGCACAGTCACTCATCCTGGAAGGGACCTCAGGAGGGCTGTAGGCCAAGCCAAACCACAGTGAGTGGAGAAAGGGAAATGAGGGCTGGGCTGTTTGCACGCCAGGCTGTGTTAGTGTAAGATGTACACCTATATAGACACACAGAGAGTATGAATCTTTTCAGGAGCTGGTCTTAGACCTTCCGTCTATGTAGGAGCTGGCCTCAGGATTCCCTCGTCCCCACGGTTCCCTCGTGCACAGACAAGCACACACACACAAATGGCTCTCTCCACACAGAATCACAGAATCTCTGAGGCTGGATGGCAGCCACCTTCCACCTTCTCTGTGCTTCCTCTTCATGCTTGACGTTAGTCAGGAGCTCCTGTCTCATCCATGCTAACCTCCTGCCACCTTGGCCTGACTTCCTGCGTGTTGGGGTGGATCATGAAGAGGTGATCCTTGACCATCAAACAGCTCTCTTCAGAATTCACCTGGCCACAGACATCCCCTGGTGCAAGCATATGAAAATTTACCTCCCTAGCTATTATGTCATACAGGCTTTATATTATGAAAATGTATTAACTTTCTTAATAATATAATTCACATTGTATACTGATTTAACATGCTTGAATAAGCAAACGAAGGGACACCAGCATGGCAGATACACCCACCCTGACAAAGACCTGAAAAAGACCTTACGAAGACCTGACAAACACCTTACAAAGACCTAACAAAAGCCTGTGAAAACTTCCTGTCACAGCTCTTGTCACGTCAGCATTGTGGTGGTCAACATGTATGTATTTCTGTCAAAAGGTGAGGATGTTGGGGTCCTGGGTCAATGCGGGGATTACATGACCATATTTGACTACAGATCAGATTTGACTATGGTATAAACAGAGCTCCACCGAAGAGACATTTTGAGTCAGTCCTCCTCGGAGCAGCGGGTCTGCAGTCAGGGACTCTCCTCGTGGATCAGGACACTGCCCAAGGAAACTCCTTGACGTTGAGAGCTCTCCCTTTATTAGGTGAGTGATTGTGCACTTTGGATCATCGGCCATAAACCTTAAGAATTCTTACGTCGGTTGTGTAGCATTAGCTCTCGAATGACATTCTGAACCTGTGGACGGTTAATGTTTGTTGGAGTCTCAAGGCAGTTTTGGTAGAGTAAAAGTTGGTTTGATTTTGTTACTGTTTAGTAAAATAAATCCTGGTTTTAGTTTGTTAGTCTGTCTGGCTTGGTTTTATGAGGTTCCATGACAACCAGCTCATCATAAGAACAAGAAGAACAGCCCTGTCCTGGAGAGAAGGACTTTGCTTCTGGGAAGCTTAGAGCTGTCCATGAAGGACAACGGATACCCCCAGTGAACCAAGGTAACACTAGGTTCCTAACCACTCTGACAGAGGTTTGAAACCCTCCCAGCATCTGGTATCATAACGAAATTTTAACTGTCACAAGACCAGCTCTGGGGATGTCTGGATCAATAGACCAGCAGCCAGAATGCTGATGGATTTTGATGCTGCAGAAATGTAGTTGCTTTGTGAACTTTTACTATGATTAGTAATCAGTAGAGTGTGTTACTTAGTGATTAGTCAAATTGTGTAGTATCTGAATGCTTGAAGAGTAGAAGAATCCTGTGTAAAACCACTTTTGGGGTATCCTGGTTGAGCTGGGACACCTCATGCACATAGATATTTACCCCTGTAATTCTCTACTTTGTGCCCTTACCTTTCTCCTCGGTTGGCATGGGCCTGTTGCAAGTTTTTGTAACGCAAGTGACTGATTGCCACCACAGCACTGTGACAAGGTCTGTCCCTTCTCCATGCAGTACATGTATGGCAGTCCAGGAACACAAGGCACATCACACTGGGGTCTCCATGCATCTGCCTGCACTCTCAAACTGCTGTTTTTTCTCTCTACAAGCCTTTACTCCCACCTTGACAATACAGTCAAGGAACAGACCAAACATTCTCACAGCGGGCCTGTCAGCAGTACCTTGCTGTTCGTGGAGATCAGCTTCACATCCTCCAAAGGCTCTCAGGGGCAGCAGAGGCACCACTGACAAAAAAAACAGTTCTTGCCAGGGCTGCACTTCCAAGCCCTGTTTCGCTCGCTGGCCTTGGGGTCACCAGGGTTTGCTGGCATCCAGTTTCATCTTTATGTTTCGAGATGCCAACCGCTCTGGCACGTCTCTGCTCTGAAGCAAAGCCTTTGCACACATGAGGACTTGGAGGCTTGGTACCAGGTTTCCCCTGTTACAAGTCAGAGCTTGGCCTGGAGCCACACCTGAGGTTCTACAGCCCAGAAGTGCACCAATGCCCTCAGCCAGGGGCACAGACAAGCTGAGCAGGAGCCTGTGCTTTTTGACATCCATGGAGTAATTGCCAGGACATGGTGGGACAAGTGACACCGCTTGGGGTGCTGCAATGGATGGGTGCAAACTTTTCAGGAGAGACAGGCTGGACAGATCAGGAGTGGGGTTCTGCGGCGAACTGAACAGAAGACATGGACTCTGCTGCTCAAGGAAACAAAGACATTTATTGCTATTCTATGGCCCTATTTAAATGCTACAAGCAGGAGCCAGACTAGGCAGTTCAAGATAACATCAACATTCACACACTAAGCACCCGTCACCCATCCTGGCAAGAGCCACAGTGTTCTAGGCTCAAAACATCAACAACCATTCCTTGTTTTCAGTTCTGTGTTCAGAACTGACCTTCAACATGTGTTTACTTGTTTCGTGCCTCAAAGGGCCCTGTGAACCAGTCACGGTTCCTTTATCTTAAAAGCAAGCAAGAATTATTCTCAGTGTATCATTCCCAAGCGAATCCTCTGCTCTTTAAGTAAAGCGCAGCTGTTTGCAGGCTGATGGTCTTCCTCAGGGTTCCCTGAAAGCAAAGAAGTGAACCGGATGTATGGAGCTCCTCTGTGGGGCAGGTGAAGATTTTGCTGAGCCCTTGTGGGTGAGTGTCAGAGGAGAGGCCAGTCATATGACATTGTGGTGGGAGATAAGGAACCTGCAGTCAGGATGGGGAAGTTGGCATGTTCTTTTCTAAGCACCCCAAGGAAGTCTGTGGATGCAGGAACCTGGGCCTCACTGGGGACTTTAATGGCCCTGACATTGTCTGGAAGGAGAACACAGCAGCATGCAACAGTCCAGGTGGTTTCTGGAGTGTCTTGGGAGAACTTCTTAGCAAAGCTGCCAGATGGGCCATCAAGGGTCATGCAAACCTGGATGTGATGCTTACAAACAAGGCAGAGCAGGCCAGGGATGTGAAGACTGGCTGTCGTGGCCTGGAAATAGTGGGATCCCAACACCCAAGGGGAGTGAGAAAGCAGACTAGAAGACTGCTGATGCCAGATGTCAAAGGAGAAGTCTTTGGCCTATTCTGGGGAGTTTTAGTGGGGATCGCACAGTGAGCAGCACTGAAGGGAAGCAGAGCTCGCTACAAGTGGCTTTCAAGGAGAGCGTCTTCCAAGCTTGGCAATGGTCTGTATCAAAACTCAGTTGACACTTGAAGGGGAATTCAAGGGCATCATAATGAGTGTTTACTGCTTCAGAAATAGTTAAAGAATTAGCAAAGAGAATATGGCTAAAATTTAGTAAAGGTAGGTGGAGACAGGTTGGACATAACAATATCTATGTTATGTCCTCTTTGCCTCAGCAAATATCTCCCCGGCCTTTATGTCTCAAAGCAGGACTCTGAGGAGAATAGTCAGTGGTTGATGGAATTAGGGGCTACTTGAGCAAACCCAACCCTTACCAGCCCACAGGACCAGAGGAGCTGCATCCAAAGGTATTGAGAAAGCAAGATGATGTCACAGTGAGGCAAATCTCCATCATCTATGAAAGGTCATGGAGACTGGGAGGACTCCCTGACAAGTGGCAAAGAACAAATGTTGCATGCACCTTTCAAAAGGGCCCAGAGGATGAGCTGGGGAGCTAAAGGGTCTACTTTGGAAGAGGAACATGTTCCAGAGTGTGTCCTCTTGGATAGCATTTCTGTGTGTATGAAAGAGAAGGTGCCTGGATGAACCCATGAATGATCATGCCTGACTACCCTTATTGCTTCCTGTGATGCATCTGTGCATGAGGGGAGAGCAGTGTCATGTACCAGGACTCCAGTAAAGCTTTCAAAACCCCAGTATTCTCTTTTCCAAGAAGCTGCAGGCTGGAGGGACAGGCCAAGAGGAACCTCATGATAATCAGCAAGGACCAACCCAAACTACCACCCTGGGGGTGGATAAACACCTTTCTGTGACAGAGGTTAGGGACTTCCTTGCTGCTTACATCTCTATGGAACAAAATCCTTGGTGGTCCCTAGGTTCCGTTGGACAAGACATGAGCTATTAGCAAAGAAGACAAACAATATCCTGGCAGATATGAGAAGGAACACAGCCAGTGGACGTGATTATCATGACTGCACAAGACAGTTTCTGCCTGAGGGAGTGGTAGCTTACAGCTGCATGGGTCAAGGCAGTCTTGGTCACAACAACCCCATGCAACACTACAGGCTTGGGAAAGGGTGGCTGGAAAGCTGCCCAGCAGAAAAGGACCTGGGGGTGTTGGCCGACAGCTGGCTGAATATGAGCTGGTAGTATGCCCAGGTGGCCAAGAAGGCCAACAGCATCCTGGCTTGTATCAGCAGTAGTGTGGCCAGCAAGACTAGGGCAGGGATCGTCCCTGTGTACTTGGGACTGGTGAGGCCATACCTCAAATCATGTGTTCAGTTTTGGGCCCCTCACTACAACAAAGTCATTGAGGTGCTGGAGCAAGTCCCAAGAAAGGCAACGAAGCTGATGAAGGGTCTGGAGCACAAGTGAGATGAGGAGCGGCTGAGGGAGCTGGGGCTGTTTAGCCTGAAGAAAAGGAAGCTGAGGGGAGACCCTATCGTTCTCTACAACTACCTGAAAGGAGGTTGTGGCGAGGTGGGTGTCAGTCTCTTTTCCCCAGTAACAAGTGGTAGGATGAGAGAAAACAACCTCAAGTTGTGCCAGGGGAGGTTTAGATTGCATATTAGGAAAAATTTCTTCACCGAAAGGGTTGTCAAGCACCAGAACAGGCTGGAGTGGTGGAGTCACCACCCCTGGAGGTATTTAAAAGACTTGTAGACATGGTTGGGTGGTGGACTTGGCAGTGCTGAGTTAACAGTTGGATTTGATGATCTTAAAGGACTTTTCCAACATAAATCGTTCTATGATTTATTTTTAGTACCTGGTCAGGGAAGACTTTGAATGGCTTTAATATTGTCTGCATTTAGCCCACACCCAGGGCTAAACAATAAACAGTTTTTCTATCACCCAATGTCCCTTCCCCAAACGAGGAAGGGAATTGGGAAAAGGAAGGAGACTCATGGTTTCAAAGTTAAAAAGATTTAATAAAATAAAGAAACCAATAACAATACAAAAGTGTACTTATCTATAGAGCACTTGCAAGTCACTCCAGCAGTCACCAAGAATGAGGAAGAGGGAGGAGAGAACAGAAGAGAGCAAAAAGAGCCCACCTCTCCCCCGCAAGCCCTCCCTTTTGTAGTGACCTTGATGTTAATGATATAGAATACACTTGTGGGCCAGCTTGGGTCAGCTGCCCTGCATTTAACTGCTTATGGCCCTGATGACCATGGCTGGCCACAAACTGAAACAAAATCCCAATGAAACCGGGACAGGCATATGGGGTACTTTGGCAGAGGTACTTTCCCAGTCATGTTCCTGCTGCTGGCCTATCACCTCCAGAGACGGAACTAGCCTCGCAGTCCCCCTCACAGCCATACACTTCCTACTGGATTATGAGTTTCTGAGACACAATTGACCTCATAATACCATAGCCATCCGTGACCTTCCTTATGGCCCAGGACCTGCTCAATAAAAGTATGCTTGTTTTATCAAATTTATCCAATATATTTCCTACAAATGATTTGAGTGGAGAAACATTCTTCACAGGAACTACTGTGTTTATGTTAAAACCTCTTATATCTCCTTTTCT
The DNA here is from genome assembly GCF_013368605.1 of Nyctibius grandis. Taxonomy (NCBI): domain Eukaryota; kingdom Metazoa; phylum Chordata; class Aves; order Nyctibiiformes; family Nyctibiidae; genus Nyctibius; species Nyctibius grandis. The sequence continues at coordinate 531,726 of NW_027167470.1, forward strand.
GCCTCTTCTATTTTTCCTTCTTCCTCCACCTATTGTGTCTCCAACAACCTTTCCAAGGCAAAGATTCATTGAGACATAGAATAACCCAGGTTTGAAGAGAGCCCTGAACAAGGTCTTTTCTCACTCTCTTGCTCAAGGCAGGGTGAACCAGATAAGGTTGTTCAAGGATTCTGCTCAGCTTTGCATCATCCACACAACATGCCTTTCTTTCCCCTGCCCATTTGCTTCAGTAATCCCTTTCTTGTCCTTCAAGTGCCTCGAAATGGCTGCAGGAGGACATAACCCGTCGCCTTCCCATGCACAGAAGTAGACTGACAAGCCTGTAATTTTCCCAATTCTCATTTCTGCCCTTCTTGAAGATGGGTTTGATGCCTACCTTTTCCAAGGACCCCAGAACCTTACTGATTGCTCTGGCACTTTTGAGAGCACAATCCAGAATCACAGGCAAGGGTGACATAGCAGACAGGAGCACTTGCAATGAACCTGTCTAAGGCAGCTGAGATGAATCTCACTGGGTCAGTGGGGTTTGTTCTGGAGTTACACACACAAATGTCAGGGTTCTGTCAGGTGTCCCCATGTGAGCTGGCCTCATGGACCCCTTATGCACCCAGGGATGTTCAGAGACAGCCTTTCCCTTTTACACAGAGGCAGTGTCCTGCAGTAGGCGTAGTGTCTCTCTGGCCTCCTGTTGCCACTCCCAAAGGACATGAGATACCTCAGCCCTGCAGTGTATTGCCCTGCCCTACACTCATCTGAGATGCCTCATATTATGAGGGATGGACACAGGGATATCAGTTCAAGGAAGCACATCCCAGTGCTGCATTCAGGTGGTTTCCCATGGGATGTTACTCACAAAGTTAAGTGACCTCGACATACTGTCTGTCCCACAGGCCTTTACAGAACCCCAAGGAATAGCTGATGTCATTTGTGCTCACTCAAGTTCATCTCACCTCACACACATGATGTGCATGTTTACATCTCATCTGCACCATGCAAACATGGACTTTTGGCCTACTCATTTGATGTCCTTCCATGGAGGGACAAAGAAACTCTCCAAGCTAGGGTGAGAGGCCAGTGCTGGGAATGGTGGTTGTGAGGGGCTAGTCCATGATGATTGCCCTGGGGAAGCTTCCCTGGGGTGTCCAGCGAACATCAGCACAGACCAGACACAGCTCTACTGGCCCTTCAGGTCTCTCATAGGAGGTCTGGCTGTGAGGACACTGCTGTGTGCCCCAACCCTGCACACCCACACTGTTTAGCTCTACACTGGTGTTTTCATCTGAGGGCCACTTTCTTGGGCATGTTCTTGAGAGAATCTTTGGAAGAAGACCTAAGCCTTCAGGCAGTGCCCTGAGGAGATCACCTTTTTTTATGGAAAGGCTGTTATCAAGGCCAGCTCTGTCACAAAGGTGCCCATTGCCTGTCCCTGCTTGTGGTCTCAGGACTACCATGCAGCACAACTGTGACCAAGGTGCCACAGCACTCAGGCCTTACACCAATACCAGAGATCAGAGAGTGTGGAAATTGAAAGAGAACAGCTCTGGAAGACCAAGCACTGGTGTTCCCTGGCAGTGCTGCCATGCCGGGACTCTTTTCCCCTCCACCCATGCACACAGGAACTCTCCCTGCAGCTCCAAAAAGGCCTTGGAGGAAGGATCTCAGGAAAGATAAACTATAGGGTCTTTTATTTTGTTTAAACACACGGAGAGCACAGCTCCTAATTTCCACAGCCACAAAAGAAAAGTAGACAGTGAATTAGGAAGGGGTTGACAACATTATCACAAGTAAAAAACCACTACCACAACCAAAAAAAAAAAAAACAAAAAAAGACAGGCTGAGCCTGTAAGCAGGGCAGTTGCCCATGGGCTCTCGATAAGTCAGCCCTGCTCTGCAGAAGTGGGTAGGGACAGGGACCAGTCCTGGTGGTCAACTTTGTCCTATGAAACTGCTGTTAATGGCCTGTCAACATCTGCACCCCCAGTGCTAAGGAACAGGGATGGCAGAAGGCAGTTTAAGAGTTCTAGGTTCTTTTACAGCTCCCCCTCCATCTCACTTGAGGAGTATTCTTGGATGTCAGAAACCCTCAACATTTCTGCTGCACTCAGGGAGAATAGAGCGAGTCCTGTGAGGCAAGAGGATTGCCTGTGGCTCAGTGCTGAGTGAGAGGAGCTGGTCTGTCCATCAAGTTCCCAGTTTCTCTGGGCTTGCACCTTTCTGAGATGGAGGGTTATCACACTCCCATGTTACCCTGAAAAATGACCAGACGCTGCTGAGAGCAGAGAGATCCACTGCAGACCACTAAATGTCTCACCCTTTCACAAGGTCTCAGCACCCCACTTCCAGCCCACGACACTCATGCCTTATTTCACCAACCCAACAGCATTTCCTCAGTTGCAGAGATTTTGCGTTCTCCTTGGGGCTTTAAGATAAAACAGAGGTGCTATGAGATAGGTTTGCATCCTTGAGGGCAGCTCGCAGCTTGGAAGGACACCTCAAGGGGATAGTCAAGTGTCCTAACAAGGGCATCTCAGTAGGAGTCAGCTCATATCCCAGCCCCACAGACTGTATTGACCAGATTCCACAGATGAGAGGAAAGCTGGGACACTTGTTCTCATGGACACACCTGCATGAAAGGACCCACAAGATCAGTGTGTGACTCTGCAGCTGAAACTCCACCTCCCCAGAGAGCCTGGCAGCAAGAATGAAATAACCACAGCAATGACAGAGACAAGTGGAGAAACAAGGGAAAATACAGTGAGGGTCTGGCTGGGAGAGGCCAGGGCAGAGGCAGCCGGGCCCTCAGGACAGCGTTACCCTGACCCAGCTGTGCACGCCACCTCCCACACACCAACATTGCCAGGCAGCTGCTCTCAGCCCCTGTGCTCTGCAGAGGGAACTGGGCATGTGGCTGGAGAGCTGCACCACGGCTCTGCTGGAGCTCTGGCTGCACAGGAGGGGGTTCATGCCTTGGACCCCACGGCCCTGAGGGCAGAGGCTTTGGTGGGTGGGAGAGGAGGCAAGGGGGCTTGCTCAGAGGAAGGGGTCTGCATTGGAGGGGGTCACACGGAGTTTTCTGAATTCTCCCTCCCACAACATTTCTGGTTTTAGTTTCCTCTCATTCCCAGATCATATCCCTGCTCCCTGGAGATTTACCTCCTGGGAGCTGTTTCCCTGTCAGTGCCCACAGTCCCCGTTGCAACCTCTGTGCACTCACCTACACAAACCTGTCTGTTTGCAGGGCACTGGCTGCATGCACGTTCCTGTTTGGAGGTTCAGAAGGGCAGAACACCCTGATGGGTCCAGCAAAGGTGATGCTGTTGCTGTCCATGGGCTGAGGAGTGGCTGAAGGCACTTAAGGGGGCTCCTAGCAGATTTACTGACAACTTGAAGTTACAGCTTATGAGTCTCAATGACTTGTTCAAACTTGAGAACATTTTTCTATTTCTCTTTCTCTTTCCCCCCACTCCCCCTCCTGTTCCCTGCCCTCAAAGTAGGAAACTGAAAACACAGACTCAGGAAAACTCTTTATCTTTATAGCAAACCCTGCCTTGACCTTCCTCTTGAAACATCCCCTTGCAAGGGTCCTAGTGCTGATCTGGAGCTGTGAGCAGCCCCGGCCCACACAGCACCCTCTCGACAGCAGAAGGACCCTGCCCTGCCTGGGCTCACTCCTTCCACCCACAGCTTCTCCCTGCAGCACCGTAGGGAGCTTCCTGGGCAGGCTGAGTGCTGACCCTGGCAAGCAGCAGAGTCCCTGCCCCACTACAAAGACCCCTGGGGTTCAGGGACCCTGCTCTCAAGGACAGCCCTGGGCACCCCTGGCTGCACCTCCCTGCAGTTGTCCCCAGCAGAAGGCAGCCGTCATGCTCTGTCCCTCTGGCAGTGCAGCAGGGAAGCCCCGCTCTGGAGCATGTTCTTCTCCTCTACCACAGAGATACTGTGAGAGACATCCTGACAGATCCTGTAAACCGTGGGATGCACCAGCTTCAGGTAATCCCACCAGGAACTGCCCCTGCATTGTCCTGCAGCCAGAGACTTACCATGTCGAGGGCTGTGAAGATTTCTCCCCCAGTGAGCTCTCAGCACCCTCCCACCCCACACTGCCTTTAACCTCTCTCTGCCTGGCTCCTCTCCCCTCGCTGCCTGCAGGCAGTGCCCTCAGCCCTGCTGCGCTCTGCAGAGGAGCTGCTCCTGGGCAGAGCTGTCTCTCTGCAGTGCTGCCCACTTGCCATGAGCTCCCTCCATCCCAGGACCCCAGCCCAGCTCAGCCGCAGAGCACCAGCCCAACATGTCTCTTCCTCTGTCCCCTCTGGGGTGTCCCTGGGGCTGCAGGGGAACCTGCTGTGAAACAGGCTGAAGCAATCACTGATGTTCCCTCCCTCAGTTGGGGAGAGACACTTCTTTCCATCAGCAGCATTTCTCCCATTAGAAAAATATTTAAGTCCAACAATCGCTTTATAATTGTCCTGTCTTTGGTCAGGAACCCCAGACAGGGACAGGGAATGATCTCATTTGCCATTGCTGAGGGAAGGGATTCATCCCCCATTCCATGTCTTTAGTCCTCAGCTTCCTCCCATGCACAGCACAAACTCACAGGAGGTGGGATTCCTTTGGCCTCAGTTCAGGTGGGCACACAATAGACACCCACATGTGAGCTCCTTGTCTCAGCTCCCATGGTAATTACTGGAGATGGAGGCCAGGATGGACGTTTTCAGATGCAAAGACCTGGTGACCTTTGAAGTGCCAGAGGTGGTCCAAGGTACATGGAGCTAGCTGAAAGCTCTAGTGGAGTAATGCTGAGAGACAGGGCAGTGTCTGGGGGCATCTTCTTGGGGGCTGGTGGGGAATCTCTTTGGTCAGCAGAAATGACATCAGATGCCCACATTTAAGATAACAGAATCTCTCTCTATCTGTTATGTTCCGGGTAGTCTAAGCAGGGATTCATCTGATGAAATGGAGTCATGTACCGTAGGGAGAGCTAAGTTTCCCTCTGTCTTTTCATCAGCCAGGTTTACTAGATCTCCATTGACTATAACGAAGGTGGTGTCAAGAACATTCTCACATTGCCTGATCAAATTCAGGGCAGTTATTCCATTTAATGACAAACACAGGCCTATAGAGTTACATGAGGTGCCAAGGCTCTCACAGACAGCCACATGTGGTTGGCAGGGACAGCGATGGTCCTATACAGGAAAGCCAACCCCATTCAGAGCGAGTGTGTGACAGACACCCCAGACAGCATTGCAGACAGATTTGGTGCCTTTGTGCAAGAAACTGATTGCCACCACTGAAGTATGCCAAGAGCTGTCCCTTCTCTATTGAGCAGATGTAGGGCAGTCCATGAATAGGAAGCACATCCCACGGGCTTCACCATGCGTGTGCCTACACTTTCAAACTTCTGTTTTTTCTCTCCACCAATCTTTACTCACCCCCTTGATAACATAGTCAAGGAACAGACAAAAAATTTTCACAGGGGGCTTGTCAGCAACACCTTGTCATTCCTACAGATCACTTTGACCTCTGCCAAAGGCCCTTGGGGTTAGTAGAGACACCACTGACAAAAAAACTGTTTCCTGCCAGGGCTGCCCTTCTCAGACCTGTTACTCTCTGTCTTTGAGGACAACAGGGTTTGCTCACTCTCTTGGCATCCAATTCCAGCTTTGAGTTTCCATCTGCCAACCACTCTGGCGTGTCTCTGATCTGAAGCAAAGCCATTTCACACTGAGTATCTTGGACACTTGGTACCAGGCTTTCTTAAGAAAAGTCAGAGCCTGGACTAGTGCTACAGCTGAGGTGCATACGGCCAAAATGTGCACCAATGCCCTCAGGCAGGGGCATAGCCCATGGTTGTTGGGGCTGTGAAAGTGCTGACATGGGACGACTGCAGCCAGCAATAGCTTTTAAGGCCTGCCCCTTTGTTGTGGGAGCAATCTGAGGACGTTCGCATTTTGGAGCCTGGCTCTTGCCTAGCTCTTCTCTCGGACGTAGTGACAAAAATTTGGAATTTTGGGTTGGTAAAGAACCCCGGAGCCCCATGGTTGTTGGCACTGTGAAAGGGCTGATATGGGATGATTGCAGACAGCAATAGCTATTAAGGCCTGCAGCATTGTTGTGGGAGCAATCTGCGGACGTTCGCATTTTGGAGCCTGGCTCTCGCCTCGGTTTTTCTCGGAGGTAATGTGAAACGTTTGGACTTTTGGGTAGGTAAACAAACTCGGAGTCCCATGGTTGCTGGGACTGTGAAAGGGCCGACATACGGCGACTGCAGCCAGCAATAGCTTTTAAGGCCTGCCCCTTTGTTGTGGGAGCAATATCAGAATGTTGGCATTTGGAGCCTGGCACTGGGCTGGGATTTTTCTCGGAGGTAGTGTGAAACATTTGGACTTTTGGCTTAGCAACCAGGCCCAGAGCCCCATGGTTGTTGGGGCTGTGAAAGGGCTGACATGGGACGATTGCAGCCAGGAATAGCTTTTAAGGCCTGCCCCTTTGTTGTGGGAGCAATCTGCGGACGTTCGCATTTTGGAGCCTGGCTCTCGCCTCGGCTTTTTCATCGACGTAGTGTGAAACGTTTGAACTTTTGGCTTAGTAACCAAGCCCTAAGCCCCATGGTTTTTGGGGGTATGAAAGTGCTGACATGGGACGATTGCAGTCAGCAATAGCTTTTAACGCCTGCCCCTTTTTTGTGGGAGCAATCTGCGGACGTTCCATTTTGGAGCCTGGCTCTCGCCTCGGCTTTTCCTCACACGTAGTGTGAAACGTTTGGACTTTTGGGTAGGCAAACAAGCCCAGTGCCCCATGATTGTTGGCACTGTGAAAGGGCTGCTATGGGACGATTGCAGCCAGCAATAGCTTTTAAGGCCTGAGCCTTTGTTGTGGGAGCAATCTGCGGACGTTCGCATTTTGGAGCCTGGCTCTCGCCTCGGCTTTTCCTCGGAGGTAATGTGAAACGTTTGAACTTTTGGGTAGGTAAAGGAGCTGGGAGCCCCATGGTTGTTGGGGCTGTGAAAGGGCTGACATGGGGCGATTGCAGCCAATAATATCTTTTAAGGCCTGCCCCTTTGTTGTGCGAGCAATCTGCGGACGTTCGCATTTTGGAGCCTGGCACTCTGAGGAGAAGGAACACGCCTCCACAAAATCCAATGTGAATCAAAGTGAAGACATTTATTAAGCATAAGCTGTCCCTTTTATACATTTTGTATTTTCCATGGCTGTAAGCATGTGCATTGCTATTCGTTAATATTACAAAACATACTCTTCTTTGATGTGTTGATTGGTCACTGCTCTGCCACTAGTACTTCCTTAATTGGCTCCATCAGTTCTTGTTTCTTCTCCTCTGTGTTCGGCTCCCACCGGCTACTCCCTCAATTCTTGTTTGCTCAGCTGCTGTTTTTCCTCATCTCTCGAAGCTCGGCTTGTTGACACTAGCTACATGAATCTTCTCACGCAGATAGGCCTTCACTCCATACTCTCATACTTCTGGCTCATTACATGACCATTCTGCTCCAAAAACCACTCTACAGCTCTCGCCTCGGCTTTTCCTCGTACGTAGTGTGAAACGTTTGGACTTTTGGGTAGGTTAACAAGCCCGGAGCCCCATGGTTGTTGGGGCTATGAAAGGGGTGACATGGGACGATTGCAGCCAGCAATAGCTTTTAAGGCCTGCCCCTTTGTTGTGGGAGCAATCTGTGGACGTTCGCATTTTGGAGCCTGGCTCTCGCCTCGGCTTTTTCTCGGACGTAATGTGAAACGTTTGGACTTTTGGGTAGGTAAACAAGCTCGGAGACCCATGGTTGTTGGGGTTGTGAAAGTGCTGACATGGGACGACTGCAGCCAGCAATCACAGAATCACAGAATCACAGAATCACAGAACGTTAGGGATTGGAAGGGACCTCGAAAGATCATCTAGTCCAGTCCCCCTGCCGGGGCAGGATTGCCTAGACCATATCACACAGGAATCCGTCCAGGCAGGTTTTGGAATGTCTCCTGAGAAGGAGAGTCCACAACCTCTCTGGGCAGCGCGTTCCAGCATTCGGTCACTCTCACCGTAAAGAAGTTTTTCCTCATATTTAAGTGGAACCTCCTGTGTTCCAGCTTGCACCCATTGCCCCTTGTCCTCTCAAGGGATGTCACTGAGAAGAGCCTGGCTCCATCCTCATGACACTTGCCCTTTACATATATATAAACATTAATGAGGTCACCCCTCAGTCTCCTCTTCTCCAAGCTAAAGAGACCCAGCTCCCTCAGCCTCTCCTCATAAGGGAGATGTTCCACCCCCTTAATCATCTTCGTGGCTCTGCGCTGGACTCTCTCTAGCAGTTCCCTGTCCTTCTTGAACTGAGGGACCCAGAACTGGACACAATACTCCAGATGCGGCCTCACCAGGGCAGAGTAGAGGGGGAGGAGAACCTCTCTCGACCTGCTGACCACACCCCTTCTAATACACCCCAGGATGCCATTGGCCTTCTTGGCCACAAGGGCACACTGCTGGCTCATGGTCATCCTGTTGTCCACTAGGACCCCCAGGTCCCTTTCCCCTACGCTGCTCTCCAACAGGTCTGTCCCCAACTTGTAATGGTACATGGGGTTGTTCTTGCCCAGATGCAGGACTCTACACTTGCCCTTGTTATATTTCATTAAATTTATCCCCGCCCAACTCTCCAGCCTGTCCAGGTCCCTCTGAATGGCTGCGCAGCCTTCCGGCGTGTCAGCCACTCCTCCCAGATTTGTGTCATCAGCTGTTAAGGCCTTCACCTTTGTTGTGGGAGCAATCTGCGGACGTTCGCATTTTGGAGCCTGGCTCTCGCCTAGGCTTTTTCTCGGACGTAGTGTGAAACGTTTGGACTTTTGGGTAGGTAAACAAGCCCGGAGCCCCATGGTTGTTGGGGCTGTGAAAGAGCTGACATAGGGACGATTGCAGCCAGCAATAGCTTTTAAGGCCTGAACCTTTGTTTTTGGAGCAATCTGCGGACATTCGCATTTTGGAGCCTGCCTCTCGCCTCGGCTTTTCCTCGGAGGTAATGTGAAACGTTTGGACTTTTGGGTAGGTAAACAAGCTGGGAGCTCCAGTGTTGTTGGGACTATGAAAGGGCTGACGTGGGACGATTGCAGCCAGCAACAGCATTTAAGGCCTGCACCTTTGTTGTGGGAGCAATCTGCGGACGTTCGCATTTTGGAGCCTGGCTCGGCTCGGCTTTTTCTCGGACGTAGTGTGAAACGTTTGGACTTTTGGGTAGGTAAACAAGCTGGGAGCTCCGTGGTTGTTGGGACTATGAAAGGGCTGTTATGGGATGACCGCAGCCAGCAACAGCTTTTAAGGCCTGCACCTTTGTTGTGGGAGCAATCTGCGGACTTTCGCATTTTGGAGCCTGGCTCTTGGCTCGGCATATTCTTGGACGTATTGTGAAACATTTGGACTTTTGGGAAGGTAAACAAGCCTTGATCCCCATTGTTGTTTTGGATGTGAAAGTGCTGAGATGGGACGATTGCAGCCAGCAACAGCTTTAAAGGCCTGCACCTTTGTTGTGGTAGCAATCTGAGGACGTTCGCATTTTGGAGCTGGCTCTCGCCTCGGCTTTTTCCCGGAGGTAAGGTGAAACGTTTGGACTTTTGGGGAGGTAAAGAAGCTCGGAGCTCCATGGTTTTTGGGACTATGAAAGGGCTGACATGGGACGATTGCAGCCAGCAACAGCTTTTAAGGCCTGCACCTTTGTTGTGGGAGAGATCTGCGGACGTTCGCATTTTGGAGCCTGGCTCTTGCCTAGCCTTTTTCTCAGAAGTAGTGTTAAACATTTGGACTTTTGGGTTGGTAAAAAGCCCGGAGCCCCATGGTCGTTGGGACTGTGAAAGGGGTGAGATGGGACGATTGCAGCCAGCAACATCTTTAAAGGCCTGCACCTTTGTTGTGGAAGCAATCTGCGGACGTTCGCATTTTGGAGCCTGGCTCTCGCCTAGGCTTTTTCGCTTCGGTAATGTGAAACGTTTGGACTTTTGGGTAAGTAAAGAAGCTCGGAGCCCCATGGTTGTTGGTGCTGTGAAAGTGCTGACATGGGACGACTGCAGCCAGCAATCACAGAATCACAGAATCACAGAATCACAGAATGTTAGGGATTGGAAGGGACCTCGAAAGATCATCTAGTCCAATCCCCCTGCCGGGGCAGGATTGCCTAGACCATATCACACAGGAACGCGTCCAGGAAGGTTTTGGAATGTCTCCTGAGAAGGAGAGTCCACAACCTCTCTGGGCAGCCCGTTCCAGTGTTCGGTCACCCTCACTGTAAAGAAGTTTTTCCTCATATTTAAGTGGAACCTCCTGTGTTCCAGCTTGCACCCATTGCCCCTTGTCCTCTCAAGGGATGTCTTTGAGAAAAGCCTGGCTCCATCCTCTTGACACTTGCCCTTTACATATTTATAAACATTAATGAGGTCACCCCTCAGTCTCCTCTTCTCTAAGCTAAAGAGACCCAGCTCCCTCAGCCTCTCCTCATAAGGGAGATGTTCCACCCCCTTAATCATCTTCGTGGCTCTGCGCTGGACTCTCTCTAGCAGTTCCCTGTCCTTCTTGAACTGAGGGGCCCAGAACTGGACACAATACTCCAGATGCGGCCTCACCAGGGCAGAGTAGAGGGGGAGGAGAACCTCTCTCGACCTGCTGACCACACCCCTTCTAATACACCCCAGGATGCCATTGGCCTTCTTGGCCACAAGGGCACACTGCTGGCTCATGGTCATCCTGTTGTCCACTAGGACCCCCAGGTCCCCTTCACCTACGGTGGTCTCCAACAGGTCTGTCCCCAACTTGTACTCAAACATGGGGTTGTTCTTGCCCAGATGCAGGACTCTACACTTGCCCTTGTTATATTTCATTAAATTTCTCCCGCCCAACTCTCCAGCCATCCAGGTCCCTCTGAATGGCTGCGCAGCCTTCCGGCGCGTCAGCCACTCCTCCCAGATTTGTGTCATCAGCTTTTAAGGTCTTCACCTTTGTTGTGGGAGCAATCTGCGGACGTTCGCATTTTGGAGCCTGGTCTCGGCTCGGCTTTTCCTAGGAAGTAGTGTGAAACGTTTGGACTTTTGTGTAGGTAAAGAAGCTCGGAGCCACATGGTAGTTGGGGCTGTGAAAAGACTGACATGGGACGATTGCAGCCAGCAATAGATTTTAAGGCCTGCAGCATTGTTGTGGGAGCAATCTGCAGACGTTCGCATTTTGGAGCCTGCCTCTCGCCTCACCTATTTCTCGGATGTAGTGTGAAATGTTTGGACTTTTGGGTAGGTAAACAAGCCTGTAGCCCCATGGTTGTTGGGACTATCAAAGGGCTGACATGGGAGGATCGCAGGCAGCAACAGCTTTTAAGGCCTGCACCTTTGTTATGGGAGCAATCTCCAAACGTTCGCATTTTGGAGCCTGGTTTCAGCTCAGCTTTTTCTCGGACGTAGTGTGAAACATTTGGACTTTTGGGGAGGTAAACAAGCTCGCAGCCCCATGGTTATTGTGTCTGTGAAAGGGCTGAGATGGGACGATTGCAGCCAGCAATAACTTTTAAGGCCTGAACCTTTGTTTTTGGAGCAATCTGCGGACATTCGCATTTTGGAGCCTGCCTCTCGCCTCGGCTTTTCCTCGGAGGTAATGTGAAACGTTTGGACTTTTGGGTAGGTAAACAAGCTGGGAGCTCCAGTGTTGTTGGGACTATGAAAGGGCTGACGTGGGACGATTGCAGCCAGCAACAGCATTTAAGGCCTGCACCTTTGTTGTGGGAGCAATCTGCGGACGTTCGCATTTTGGAGCCTGGCTCGGCTCGGCTTTTTCTCGGACGTAGTGTGAAACGTTTGGACTTTTGGGTAGGTAAACAAGCTGGGAGCCCCGTGGTTGTTGGGACTATGAAAGGGCTGTTATGGGATGACCGCAGCCAGCAACAGCTTTTAAGGCCTGCACCTTTGTTGTGGGAGCAATCTGCGGACTTTCGCATTTTGGAGCCTGGCTCTTGGCTCGGCATATTCTTGGACGTATTGTGAAACATTTGGACTTTTGGGAAGGTAAACAAGCCTTGATCCCCATTGTTGTTTTGGATGTGAAAGTGCTGAGATGGGACGATTGCAGCCAGCAACAGCTTTAAAGGCCTGCACCTTTGTTGTGGGAGCAATCTGAGGACGTTCGCATTTTGGAGCTGGCTCTCGCCTCGGCTTTTTCCCGGAGGTAAGGTGAAACGTTTGGACTTTTGGGTAGGTAAAGAAGCTCGGAGCTCCATGGTTGTTGGGACTATGAAAGGGCTGACATGGGACGATTGCAGCCAGCAACAGCTTTTAAGGCCTGCACCTTTGTTGTGGGAGCGATCTGCGGACGTTCGCATTTTGGAGCCTGGCTCTTGCCTAGCCTTTTTCTCAGAAGTAGTGTTAAACATTTGGACTTTTGGGTTGGTAAAAAGCCCGGAGCCCCATGGTCGTTGGGACTGTGAAAGGGATGAGATGGGACGATTGCAGCCAGCAACAGCTTTAAAGGCCTGCACCTTTGTTGTGGAAGCAATCTGCGGACGTTCGCATTTTGGAGCCTGGCTCTCGCCTAGGCTTTTTCGCTTCGGTAATGTGAAACGTTTGGACTTTTGGGTAAGTAAAGAAGCTCGGAGCCCCATGGTTGTTGGTGCTGTGAAAGTGCTGACATGGGACGACTGCAGCCAGCAATCACAGAATCACAGAATCACAGAATCACAGAATGTTAGGGATTGGAAGGGACCTCGAAAGACCATCTAGTCCAATCCCCCTGCCGGGGCAGGATTGCCTAGACCATATCACACAGGAACGTGTCCAGGAAGGTTTTGGAATGTCTCCTGAGAAGGAGAGTCCACAACCTCTCTGGGCAGCCCGTTCCAGTGTTCGGTCACCCTCACTGTAAAGAAGTTTTTCCTCATATTTAAGTGGAACCTCCTGTGTTCCAGCTTGCACCCATTGCCCCTTGTCCTCTCAAGGGATGTCTTTGAGAAAAGCCTGGCTCCATCCTCTTGACACTTGCCCTTTACATATTTATAAACATTAATGAGGTCACCCCTCAGTCTCCTCTTCTCTAAGCTAAAGAGACCCAGCTCCCTCAGCCTCTCCTCATAAGGGAGATGTTCCACCCCCTTAATCATCTTCGTGGCTCTGCGCTGGACTCTCTCTAGCAGTTCCCTGTCCTTCTTGAACTGAGGGGCCCAGAACTGGACACAATACTCCAGATGCGGCCTCACCAGGGCAGAGTAGAGGGGGAGGAGAACCTCTCTCGACCTGCTGACCACACCCCTTCTAATACACCCCAGGATGCCATTGGCCTTCTTGGCCACAAGGGCACACTGCTGGCTCATGGT
>NW_027167471.1:0-5730 GCF_013368605.1 Nyctibius grandis
CTTTAGAGGGCCAGATGTCTCTAGGTCCTCCACCTCGGACCCTAGTTAAAAATGGCCATTCTTCTTGACACAACAAAATCAATCTCCTTTTTCCTAACGTCCCGATCAACGGGATTTTATCCCAATTTTCCAACACCTCAGCAAGGGGCGTCCCCCTTTCAATGCTGGGTCCAATTCCCATTTTACCTTTTCCTTAATTCCCCGGGGTACCTCTGTTTCAAAAATTCCTCAGCAATTTTAAACACACAGGCTCCTAATGTCTGAGTATACCCGCTCCCAAGACCACCAGGTGAACTCACCCTTGTTGCCGGCAATTAGGCGTTGGAGACGGGAATGCTCAGAGAATCGGAGCAGTGTCCTAGAGTCCCATCTGGGATGCCAAATTCTTTTAAAGAAAATGGGCAGAGTCCGGGTCTCTAGGTTTGCTGGTTTTATTAAACAACTCAGAGTTGGACCACCACCACAGTGAATGGTACCTGACTCAAATTCACTATTGGTTTATATAGAAACTAATAATCAATTACATCATGAACATTTCATAAGCTTCTGTTAAAATTCTACTAGCTAGTTCAATTCTTCTTTTCTTCAGTGGTTACATGTCCACAAAAGTCCATTATTCTTCATCAGTCAGCCGATTCCCCTATCTGGTTCCACTTAGGTCCAGGTCGATACCCCATCCTCGATGTTCTTGCCGTGATCGGTGTCCTTAATATTCTTGCCGTGATAAGCATCCCGTCCTGATCCAGGTTGACCAGAGTCTGGTTCCCGCCGCCAGCATCTCCTAAACATTCAACCTTAAAAACAACTAAAGTTATATTTAAAACCTTATCTATACTAATTTTATTTCTAAGTGTTTTATATTATTTCAGAGTAAAAAGGGTTGGTCATACATCCCCTTAATTAAAATCATCAGTAATTTAATTTTTGGGGTCTACTCAGTTAGCTACTCATTAACATACGACTGATGATTTGTCGAGTCATGGGTCAGGGTTACACAAAGGGGCTCTGAGAACACTATAGATGGGGAATGAAATCCACCTGTGTTTATTCAGATACACCTCTATTAATTATTCTAATCTTCATTCTATTTCACCCCTATTGATCCTTGTCTCCCTAACTCATAACAACTTTTACATTAATTATGTGAAAATTTCTATAACAGCCATCCATGGACATTGTGTCGTCAGCCTCCGCCACAACATCCCATTACTCTTAGGGTTAGGGTTAGAGTTCAGAATAACACAAAGCCTACAGCTCCAGGGACAATGGGGCTGAAAAAGGCAAGCCAAGATGAGCACGGCACTGCAATAACATTGCTCCCTCCACACTATTCTACTGTGGGACACTCACGGTGCTTGTGACGTCAGCCTCAGCCCCAACATCCCATTGCTCTTAGGGTTAGAGTTAGGTTTCAGAGAACCACAAAGCCTACAGATCCAGGACTCTGGGGATGGAAAAGGAATGGCAAGTTGAGCATGGCACTGCACCCACATTGCTCCTTCCACACTCTTCTTATCAGGGTCATACACGGAGATTGGGTCGTCAGCCTCAGCCAGAACATCATGGGTTCAGAGAATCACAAAGCCTACAGCTAAAAGGTCACTGGGGCTAGAAAAGGCATGCCTAGTTGAACACGGCACTGCCCCAACATTGCTCCCTCCACACATTTCTTATCAGGGCAAACCATGGAGAATGTGACGTCCGTCGCTGCCACAACATCCCATTACTCTTAGGGTTACAGTTAGGGTTCAGAATACCACAAAGCCTATAGCTCCAGGGACAATGGGGCTGGAAAAGGCATGCCAAGTTGAGCACGGCACTGCACCAGCATTGCTCCCTCCACAAAAATTTTCTTATCAGATCCATCCATGGAGAATTGTAATGTCAGCCTCAGCTCCAACACCCTATTAGTCTTACGGTTAGGGTTAGGTTTCAGAGAACCACAAAAGCCTACAGGGACAATGGGGGGTGAAAAAGGCAAGCCAAGGTCAGCACGGCACTGCACCAACATTGCTCCCTCCACACGATTCTAATGTGGGACCCTCACGGTGTTGCGACGTCAGCCTCAGCCTCAACATCCCATTGCTCTTAGGGTTAGGGTTAGGGTTCAGAAAGCGAGAAAACCTAGAGCTCCAGGGACACTGGGGCTGGAAAAGGCAAGCCAAGTTGAGCACGGTACTGCACCAACATTGCTCCCTCCACACTTTTCCAATCTTGGACACCCACGGGGTTGTGGCGTCAGCCTAAGCCCCAACATCCCATTGCTCTTAGGGTTAGCGTTAGGGTTCAGAAAACCACAAAGCCTGCAGCTCCAGGGACACTGGGGCTGGAAAAGGCCTGCCAAGTTGAGCACGGCACTACACCAACATTGCTCCCTCCACACATTTCTTATCAGGGTCATCCATGGAGATTGTGTCGTCAGCCTCCACCCCAACATCCCATTACTCTTAGGGTTAGGGTTAGGGTTCAGAGAACCACAAAGTCTGCAGCTCCAGGGACACTGGGCTGGAAAAAGCCATGCGAAGTTGAGCAGGGCACTGCATCCATATTGCTCCCTCCACACATTTCTAATCAGGGTCATGCATGGAGATTGTGTCGTCAGACCCCGCCCCAAAATCCCATTTCTCTTAGGGTTAGGGTTAGGTTTCAGAGAACCACAAAGCCTATAGCTCCAGGGACACTGGGACTGGAAAAGGAATGCGAAGTTGAGCACGGCACTGCACCAACACTGCTCCCTCCACCCTATTCTAATGTGGGACACTCCACGGTGCTTGTGACGTCAGACTCCGCCCCAATACCCCATTACTCTTAGGGTTAGGGTTTCCGAAAACCACAAAGCCTGCAGCTCCAGGGACACTGGGGCTGGAAAAGGCATGCCAGGTTGAGCATGGCACTGCACCAGCATTTCTCCCTCCACACATTTCTTATCAGGGCAAACCATGGAGAATGTGACGACCATCTCTGCCCCAACATCCGATTATTCTTGGGGGTTAGGGTTGGGGTTCAGAAAGCCACAAAGCCTACAACTCCAGCGACACTGGGGCTGGAAAAGTCATGCCAACATGAGCAGGGCACTGCATCCACAGTCCTCCCTTCGCACTTTTCTTATCAGGACCATCCACGGAGATTGTGTCATCAGCCTCCGCCCCAACATCCCATTATTCTTAGGGTTAGGGTTACGGTTCAGAAAACCACAAAGTCTGCAGCTCCAGGGACACTGGGGCTGGAAAAGGCCTGCCAAGTTGAGCACGGCACTGCACCAGCATTGCTCCCTCCACACATTTCTTATCAAGGCAAACCATGGATAATGTGACGTCCGTCTCTGCCCCAACATCCATCATTCTTAGGGTTAGGGCTGGGGTTCAGAAAGCCACAAATCCTGCAGGACCAGGGGCACTGGGGCTGGAAAAATGCCAAGTAGAGCACGGCACTGCACCAACATTGCTCCCTCCACACATTTCTTATGAGGGCCATCCACGGAGATTGTGACGTCATCCTCAGCCTCAACATCCCATTTCTCTTAGGGTTAGGGTTAGGGTTCAGAGAACCACAAAGTCTGCAGCTCCAGGGACACTGGGGCTGGAAAAGGCCTGCCAAGTTGAGCATGGCACTGCACCAGCATTGCTCCCTCCACACATTTCTTATCAAGGCAAACCATGGATAATGTGACGTCCGTCTCTGCCCCAACATCCCATCATTCTTAGGGTTAGGGCTGGGGTTCAGAAAGCCACAAATCCTGCAGGACCAGGGGCACTGGGGCTGGAAAAATGCCAAGCAGAGCACGGCACTGCACCAACATTGCTCCCTCCACACATTTCTTATGAGGGCCATCCACGGAGATTGTGACGTCATCCTCAGCCTCAACATCCCATTGCTCTTAGGGTTAGGGTTCAGAAAACAAAAGCCTGCAGCTCACGGACACTGGGCTGGAAAGGCATGCCGAGTTGAGCAGGCCTGCACCAATGTTGGTCCTCCACATATTCTAATGTGGGACACCACGGTGTTGTGACGTCAGCCTCAGCCCAACATCCCATTGCTCTTAGGGTTAGGTTAGGGTTCAGAAACCACAAAGCCTGCAACTCCAGGACACTGGGCTGGAAAGGCCATGCCAAGTTGAGCACGGCACTGCACCAATTGCTCCCTCCACATTTATTATCAGGGCACCATGGAGATGTGACGTCGTCCCCCCCAACATCCCATTTCTCTTAGGGTTAGGGTTAGGTTCAGAAACCACAAAGCCTACAGCTCCAGGACACGGTGGAAAAGCCATGCCAAGTTGAGCACGGCACGATATCCATATTGCTCCCTCCACATATTTCTTATCAGGGTCATCCATGGACATTGTCTCATCACCCTCCGCCACAACATCCCATTACTCTTAGGGTTAGAATTAAGGTACAGAATACTAGAATGCCGACAGCTCCAGGAACACTGGGGCTGGAAAAGTCATGCCAAGTTGAGCACGGCACTACATCCATATTGCTCCCTCCACACGTTTCTTATCAGGGTCATCCGTGGAGGTTGTGTCGTCAGCCTCAGCCCCAACATCCCATTTCTCTTAGGGTTAGGGTTAGGGTTCAGAAACCACAAAGCCTGCAGCTCCAGGGACACTGGGGCTGGAAAAGGCATGCCAAGTTGAGCACGGCACTGCATCCACACTGCTCCCTCCACACTTTTCCCATCTTGGACACCCACGGTGCTTTTGTCGTCAGCCTCAGCCCCAACATCCCATTATTCTTAGGGTTAGGGTTAGGGTTCAGAAAACCATAAAGCCTGCAGCTCCAGGGACACTGGGGCTGGAAAAGGAATGCCAAGTTGAGCACTGCACTGCACCAGCATTGCTCCTTCCACACATTTCTTATCAGGGGAAACCATGGATAATGTGACGTCCGTCTCCGCCCCAACATCCCATTATTCTTAGGGTTAGGGTTGCGATGCAGAAAGGAGAAAGCCTACAGCTCCAGGGGCACTGGGGCTGGAAAAGGCATGCCAAGTTGAGCACGGCACTGCATCCATATTGCTCCCTCCACACATTTCTTATCAGGGTCATCCGTGGAGGTTGTGTCGTCAGACAACGCCCAAATATCCCGTTTCTCTTAGGGTTAGGGTTAGGTTTCAGAAAACCACGAAGCCTACAGCTCCAGGGACAGTGGGGCTGGAAAAGTTATGCCAAGTTGTGTATGGCACTGCACCAACATTGCTCCCTCCACACTTTTCCAATCTTGGACACCCACGAGGCTTGTCAGCCTAAGCCCCAACATCCCATTGCTCTTAGGGTTAGGGTTAGGGTTCAGAAAACACAAAGCCTGCAGCTCCAGGGACACTGGGGCTGGAAAAGGCCTGCCAAGTTGAATACGGCACTGCACCAACATTGCTCCCTCCACAATTTTCTAATCTGGGACAACCAAGGAGATTGTGACGTCACTCTCCACCCCAACATCCCATTGTTTCCGGAAAATAGTACCCAAGAAATCTCTCCAAACCAAATGATAGTTTAGAAAGCCGACATGGTTTATTGCAGTGCTGGGTGCATGGGGGATCTCTCCTCCTCACATGTACATCTAAGAAGAAAAGCTTGCTCCTTATATACATAATTCCAAGAAAAGCCCACCATTCCAAAAAAAAAACCTTATGCATAATACGTCATGTAATGCATTACGTAATGTCTTTACGCATGCGTACTAAATTGGGGAAGGGGTCTTGGGTGGTCTCTGGGGTCGCTGGTGGTCC